>NC_134876.1:92591826-92669326 GCF_041734735.1 Babylonia areolata
TCCTTGTCTTTAGTTTCTCCAGTTTTAGAGTTATGCGTGCGTGAGAATGACTGGTGCGAAAGCGCTTAGATTTGTCTATGCACAAGATTCAGCGCTATATAAGTACCATTATTATTATTATTATTCACCACCACCACCACCACCACCACCTTCCCTTCTTTCCCAGAACCCCCATTTCAACACAATATCCGCACTTACCCGCTTTTCTGCTTGCTATCGCATCGTTTGGTGTAAACAGCCTTTTTTTTTTTTTAAATTGTCACAACTACTAAACTGATTATCATAATGAATCCGACAGGATGATGAGAAAGTGTCATGTTATTTCCTGTCGTAATGTACATAATGCAAACGCCAAGCATGCGATGGATGCCTCTGCAGCTAGTAGATTAATTCAAAACATCATTGCATGCATGAATTAAGAACGAAAGTCAGAACATTACTACTGACAAGAAAATGAGGAGGTGCGTGGTTGAGAGGAGAAAATGGATCAACAGTGCAAAAATGAAATTGAGTTTTATGTGCACAGAGACGGGCGCAATAGCCGGCGAGTGGTTAAAGCGTCGGACTTTCAATCTGAGGGTCCCGGGTTCGAATCTCGGTGACGGCGCCTGGTGGGTAAAGGGTGGAGATTTTTCCGATCTCCCAGGTCAACATGTGTGCAGACCTGCTAGTGCATGAACCCCCTTCGTGTGTATACGCAAACACAAGATCAAATACGCACGTTAAAGATCCTGTAATCCATGTCAGCCTTCGGTGGGTTTGTTATGGAAACAAGGACATGCACAGCATGCACACCCCCGAAAGCGGAGTATGGTTGCCTACATGACGGGGTGAAAACGGTCATACACATAAAGGCCCACTCGTGTACATGCGGATGGACGTGGGAGTTGCAGCAGAAGAAGAAGAAGTGTGCGCAGAGGTGTTTACGGGGCAGTGGTTTACTGAGTTTATCACTTACAATGTCGATGACGTGCGCTTCTAGCTGTTGGTAGAAGGATGTGTTGGGATACAGGAGGTCATCATGCCAGTCCACACCTTCCACAATCTTTAGGCTTCCGCGAAACGTCAAGTTCGGGGCATCCCCCTCTTCCGCTACGGATCGTTTCGCTCGCTTTCCCAGTGCTCTGGAACTGTCATGAACAGGAAGGATTTTATTCCCCCTTTGGCGTTGGTGGTCGGGGAGAAAAGAGGTGGTTAAATGCCAAATCATCGTCATGTTCGGAGGTGTGCGTGCGTGTGTGTGAGTGTGTATGGGTGTGCGTGCATGCATGTGTTGCTTTTTATTTTTTAAACACAGTGCGGTAAGATACCATAATAATGACTTTTTTTTAGGCCTGATTAAGAAGGTCTGACACCCAATTCACATCTAAGAGACCGAGAGTTCTCTCTCCAATGGTGCTCTAAAGCTACTGAAAGAGGGGGGGGGGGGGGGGGGAGAGAGATAGATAGACAGTGACACAGGCACCGCAGAGAAAGAGACAGATAATGTTGTTGATTTTTACCAGTACTCTGACACAAAAGAAGTCAGTGAAAATCACATTTCAGGTAGATTTTGTTGTTGTTGTTGTTGTTGGGGACGGGGGTTGTTTGTTTATTTGGTTGGTTGGTTGTTGTGTTTGTTTTTGTTTGTTTTTTTTTGTTCTTGTGTCGGGGTGTGTGTGTGTGTGTGTGTGTGTGTGTGTGTGTGTGTGTGTGTGTGTGTGTGTGTGTGTGTGTGTGTGTCCGTTCTCTCGTTTGTTCGCCATTCAGTATAACAAAACAAAACAAAAAAACAGACCAAGAAACACCAGCAAACCTTCTCAGTCCGGTCCCTCGCTCCGAGGTTGACGAGAATGTCCCCAGTATCAGCTTGACGGGAGGTATGGGTACCTGCAGCCGACCTGTCACGTGGCCCTCATGATTTCCGCTCCCGCCCCCATCAAATGAGCTTCTGTATAACGTGTTCGGGGTTAAGTTATCACGATAGTCAGCAGCACCTCCCTGTTGCTGTTCATCTTTAGTAGTCTGTGGGTCGTCAGCGGAGAAAACTGGAGGTGATAGAGACGCTGAAGCTGGGATAGCAAAGTAGTAGTTGTAGTAATGATCATCAGTAATAATCAGTGATTATAACAACAATAATAATCATCATCATCATCTTCATCATCATAATATAGTGTACAAAGAATTAAACAGACAGGGATGCAAGGTTATAAGTTGATGGAAGGTCAACGAAAAGACTTAAACAACTTGACAGTCCTTGAAAGATATCAGTGAGCTATTTTTCATTTTGACTTCATCATGTTTAGTTAGACTGGGCATCTGAATGCGGTCACATCTACTTTTGATTCCGGTGTGTGTGTGTGTGTGTGTGTGTGTGTGTGTGTGTGTGTGTTATGGTTTGGTTTGGTTTTGTTATTTTGATTCGTTGAAGCAACTTCTTTTATGTGTTTTGTATTTTTTGTTATTAAATTTTGTTTATAACACTGATGTAGCAGTACTCAGTTTTCAATGTGTGCGTGCGTTTTTTGTTTTTTGTTGTTTTTTGTTGTTGTTTTTGTTGGGGTTTTTTAATCTTTTTTTATTTGTTTTGTTGTTGTTGCTGTTGTTTTGTTGATGTTTTTTATCGTGTGTATGTGAGGGATTTTTTTTATTTGTTTTTTGTTGTTGTTGTTGTTTTATGTGGGTTTTTTACATATTAATTTGGTTTCTTCTGACCGCGTTTTGTGACAGGCTATACATTTCAACCTAACTTCATGGATGGCACGTGCGGCTGGCTGAACTGGGATTTTCATTTCTTTTTGATAGCATTGTTCCTCGGCTCGATTTTTTTTTTTTTTTTTTTAATTACAGGATTCGATTACACACACTCTCTCTCTCTCTCTCTCTCTCTCTCTCTCTCTCTCTCTCTCTCTCTCTCTCTCTCTCTCTCTCTCTCTCTCTTGTTTTTTCACTCGACAGAATATTCTTCAGATTACAGATTTGCTTTTAAAAATCTTTTCGACATACAAATTAATTTTAAATCCAGTTAACATTCCTCCTTGCCCCTCACTCTCTGTATCCTTCATACCATTTCAAACTGTTCACAAAAAGAAACTGAAACACACACACACACACACACACACACACACACACACACACACACACACACACACACACACACACACACACACACACACACACAATTGCATAAACTCTGACATGATTGTGAAGTTCCCGTCATCTTTATTGTTTATTCCATATCATGACCAGCGCTTCATTAATAAACTTTATCTTCGTCATAATGTTATTGTTAACATTATCATTACGGTTATCATCATGATGGTGATCATCGTTATCATTAACTTTGCTCTAATATTTTTGTTTCTTTTTACACATACCTGTCGCCAACGCAAGACAGAGTCCCACACATACAAACATGTTGACAGCTCCTTGGTCTCTCGGTCTTCTGCGGAACAAGATTTGGTCCAGCTCGTGTTTCTTCGAGTCGGGAAGGGGAGAAGAGGAGAAGACTGAAGGGACAAGAGGGGGTGGGGGGGGGGTCATTTCATTTGCGACTGATTCCGGGAGATGAAAATTTGATAGGTATAAAAACCAGCCTGAGGTTTGCCTATAGACACAAGCACGAACGTAACAGGAAATTAGCAGTGTCGGTTCAGTGCTTGTCAGCTTAGGTTTCACCTGCTTCGTTTATCTGTCCTTCAGTTCCGTCCGTCGATAACTGATTGGGACTTGGATCGATCTTTTTCTTTAATTATTTCATCAGTTGCGGCTTAGTCACTGACAATTTTAATGCGTTTAGTGGTTGGTTAGTGGTTGTATAGGCTTGTGTGTACAATCCAAATAAAGCTTTGAATATATACAATGGAGAAGTCCATCTTCTCTCGCTTTGCCCCTGTGTCCAGTCGGTTGTCTCTAACAACTACTACTGCACGCGCGCGCGCGCACACACACACACACACACACACACACACACACACACACACACACACACATTGTATGAGTATGCGCTTGAGTATCATTTGTGAGTGCGTATGTATGCGCGCATTGGCAAGAGAGAGAGAGAGAGAGAAAGAGAGAGAGAGAGATTTGGAGTTACTACAGGAACTATAGAATGCCTTGATAGGCCTAGTGCATCACAAACTGCTTCGGACCAGCTGTGGCGAAGTGGTTTGCGTTGCGGACTTACACCTCGAGCGGATTCAACTCCCAGTGATGGTTTTTGTTTGTTTCTGTTTTGTTTTGTTTTTCTTTCTTTTTTTTTCAGCCTGCGGCCCACTCCTACCCAGAGCTGAGTGTGCTATGGGCTTCAAATGGGAAGACTGGAACCATGACACCGTCGAGTATCATCAACTTCATAGATGCATCTTTGGGTGTGTTGCTCAAATTTCTTTACCAACACTGCAATTATCTATATCTCTCGGGCCTGGTTAACGCCATGAGAATCATTAGCACAGGAAGTTTAGAGTACAGCCTTGTCACGTAGCCCCAAACCTTTAAAAAATAAAATAAAATAATAAAAAATAAAAAATCACTATGACACAAAAAAGGACCTCCATGACAACACCGTCCTCCTTTGTCATTAATATATAATTGAAACACACACACACACATAGCCTATAATATATATATATATATATATATATATATATATATATATATATATATTTGGAACTGCGTAGAATCAGCTCTATCCGCCACTATCTCTCAACCGATGCAACCAAGACACTTGTATGCTCTGTGGTTCTCTCAAGATTGGATTACTGCAATTCTCTTTTGGCCGGCCTTCCCAAATATCTGTTAGACAGACTCCAACGAATTCAGAATAACGCTGCCAGACTCATTTGCAGAGCTTCTAAATTTGACCATGTTTCTCCTCTCCTTCAGTCTCTCCACTGGTTGGCTGTTTCTGTTCGAATAGACTATAAGCTATCCACTCTGACCTTTTCTGCAGTCAACGGATCTGGCCTCAAGTATCTTTCTGAACTCATCCATATCTATACCCCGTCTCGCCAGCTCCGTTCTTCCTCTGATACTCGACTTCTCAGGATACCTCACGTCAGAAGTAAGACCTATGGACACAGATCGTTTTCTTTTCAATCGCCAAAGACGTGGAACAAGCTCCCTGATAACCTCCGTCATTCTGATTCCCTCGCATCTTTTAAATCTCGTCTCAAAACTCACCTTTTCCCTCAGCAATAAGTTCAATTGTGGCAGGTCCACTTCCTTTTCGTTAGGTGTGCTTGACTATGTGTGTATACATATGTATGTGTACATAACTACATGCATGTATATGAATGTGTACTGTGTGTGCGTGTGTTTATGTAAGTTTGTGCCTGCCTATGTGTGCGTATGTGTTAGGGTAGCTGTTAGATACACATGTATGTTAAAATGTATGTATGCAGTGTGTGTGTGTGCGTGTGTGTGTGTGTGTGTGGTCACATTTTGGTGTGTGTATGTAACATAGATATAATGTTTTATCTTAACAAAAGCGTTTTTGTAAAACACCTAGAGCAGATTTCTGGATAGTGTGCTATATAAGTATCCATTATATATATATATATATAGATACCAAATTCTGTGGTCTTCCGTGCCCTGTTCTCATCTGATATGGTGACCTGTTTCGATCTCCCTCTACTTGTCCATGCTAGGGGTGATTCATGTGAAGGTCTTTAGGTGGTGGTAGATTCATGGGGGAACTGACGTTCGAGGGATATGGTGGCGGTCTCCACTCTAGAGGGGACACTCATTCAGCTATGTTATTGTTGTCATCAGTAGGAGGCTTAGTGGGTGGTGTCCTAAGTACGTTAAATTAGAACAGGCACACCTGAATACCTCCAAAGTGACTCACCAGCAGGTGCTGGGTCTCCTCTGGTTTGTAGCCTCCTGGCGACCTAATGTTGATAGTTTTCTGTGGATTGCCAATGCTAAGGCTGCAAACGATGTACCTGGGTGTGGCTGTGTTTGGGGGATTCAGCTTAAGCAGCATGAGATTGAGAGTAAAATGGTGCAGATTATTGGATAGCATTTTCTAATGTTCAAGAAAAAAGAAGAAAAGAAAATACAAAAATATATGATGAGAGAGAAATAATGTGAAAATAGAAAGGAGTAACAGTGAAACAACAATAACAAGACAGTAACACAGTTTCATACAAGTTTTATCATTCATTTATTTACACACACACACATGTACACAACAAAGTTACTTGTGTGTAACATACTAATATTACATACAGCAGTAAATTAACACCAACTGTAAATTCACACCAGGTGTTGTAACATTGGACTCGTAACATGGTATGGAGTACCATTTAGAGACATGATGGTTACTAATGTGTATGTCTGCTTTGCATGCTTCATCTATTCACTCCCTTCAGCACATACATTCAATTCTACTGCTCGACTCGTCCTCAGAAAGAAAAGATCTGAGCACATCACTCCTCTCTTACAATCTCTGCACTGGCTCCCTGTTTCACAGAGGATAAAGTACAACATCAACACTCTATGTTTTAAACATGTAAAAAAAAATATACCCATTTTTGTTTCTGTGAATGTCTTCAGCTCCCAACCCCTTCTTGCTCTGTATGATCAGCTTCATATCACTCTGTTTCCGTATTCAGTGATTCAAACACTTTAGTCAGCTGTCAAGCTCATTCTGTGGATCTAAAACTTGTAACAAGCTCCATCTTTCACTTTGTCAAATCTCTGCACTAAGCTCTTTCAAGGCTGGCCTTAAAACGTACCTCTTTCCAAAATAGCTACCACACTCCCCTCCGTCTTTCTGGTTTACAGTTCCACCAGCTTTCTATTTACATACATTTTAAAGTTTGGTCTTCATCCCTTTGAATCAAAGTTATGCATACATGTGAATGACTTGTGTGAAAGCACTTTGATTTGTCTTTGCACAGAAATCAATGCTATATACTAAAACAAAACACTAAAGGTTTGCAAGATGCCGAAAAACAATCCATCACCTGACAAAAGAAAAAAACAACACACCATAAGCGATACTGGTGTACGATCCAACACAGAATATGAAATCATTCCATTTTGTGGGTCATTTCTGTATCACTTGCATGCTAACTTTATTACCTTCATTCTTTTCTTCTCAGCTGAAAACATAAAATCATTCATCAATATATTTCAAAACAATATCTATAAATCAGAGATTTTCGCTCCTTTGACAAATGAATATTTTGATGAACACATAGTCATACTGGACCAAAAGTCATGTCCATGCAGGAGAGAGAGAGACAGAGACAGGGACAGAGAGAGAAACAGTGAGAGAGAACCAAAAAGGCATAATATTACGAAACCCCATGCAACATCCCTAAAATCAGGAAACAGCACATAGTACACTATATCAACTTGAACTAACATTTCAGTATACAAGAAACTGATAACAACCATTTATGTTGACACAAATGAATGATGCATAAAGTATTTAAAGAACAGTATGTCTAGGGATGTTCCACTGCGCCTGCAGGTGTTGTAAATGCACCGCTTTTTTGTGTGCTTGCAATAAATGCCCTCTAATTTTACAGCAGGAACATAGTGTATCACTTTTTTTTTCTTTTGTTTTTTACTCATGCCTTTCGACATTCATATCCAGGCAATGGTGAAAACACCACCCATCAGAAATATGCATGGCTGCTGGAGCAATCATGGATCTTCAAATATGATCTGTCATAATGATGCTATAAACTGGCAGAATGTGCTGTCCAGTGAGTGGTGACAAAACATATCAAAGGTGGACATCATAAAAGCAATGTCTTAAAAGTTTTCATGATTATGAGATTTCATCATATTTGTGGGATTTCTTTGCAACATTTCTAAATTATTTAATAAGGTAAGTAAGACAAAAAAGTTCCAATATATTGCATACAAACCTAAAGACATTTCAATGAATGCTCCAGTACAAGCATCTGGAGTCATTGTAAAGTCAGATCATTACATAACTGATATCTGGTTAGACTCATAATGCAACAGTAACAACATCAGTAAAGCATGCTGAAAATAACCTGATAAATGCAACACACACACACACACACACACACACACACACACACACAGCAACACCAAAAAAGCAAAATAAAACCCTGGTCACGAAATATTACAATACCCTCTAACAGAAAGCTATTTCACACACACTTAAAGTCTTTTTTGTATACACATCATACTAAGCTCATCATCCAACAACAGGTCATTGCTAACTCAAATCAAGTAACAGTACAGCCAAAGGAAACACAAGTGAATATTTCTTTTTGATTTGGTGAATCTTTGAAGAAAAAACTGGGATAATGAATAAGAAACAGACATGCAGGTTATCCCATGGGACGAACAGACACATAATTATGAACCTTAAATATAAACACTAAATTTTGCTTTACATTCCCTGTGAAGACCTAAAACAATGCCTAGCTCTGAGTGGACATTTAAACTCAATTTCTTTCTCCCCAGTGTGAGTAGAGAGAGAGAGAGAGAGTGCATGCAAGCATTTGTGCATGTGTGTGTGTGGGCACAAGAAAGTAAATACCTGGTTGTACAGTGTGCACGTATATGTTGTGAGAGAAAGAGATCTATACAAAGCAGAGAGAGATGTCAAAAAAAGTAATGATTCCAGAGCATCCTGCATAATTCTTGTATCATGCATTCCACTTTATATTTCAGTCTGACTAGTACCCCTCTGGATCATATACCATTTCAAGACAGATATTTGTCAAGGTTAACTAAGTCAATGAAACAGTTAAGTGAATTGTATTTTGTTTGATGTAGTGTTGACAAATACTAAATAGTTGAAATACTGCACAGCTCACAAACTGTGCAATCATGTTTTGACAATACCACACACATATAATGAAACCTTTTGAAAGAACAGAATAGAAGTTTTTGCAAGTGAACACATTCTCTGTGATCATCTTTTCTGCTGTTGTCTTTGTCTTAAAAATGTGAAATGGCAGAATAACCAGATCAGTCATAAACATAAATTTTTTTTTTTCTTAAATAAAAGTGCATTCTTGGGTGCACAGTGCAATGTATAAGATAAACAGACTTTTGTTAACCTTCAACATCAGTTAAAAATTGTACAGAAATTCTGTTGTTCAAACGAAAACACATACAAGTAAATGATTTTTTTTTTAATTAAGAGTTTAAAAAAAGAAGAATGAAAAAAAAAAAGAGCACAAGCCACATATCTGTATTCTGAAAACAACAAAAACAAGGCAGACAATCTGATCTTTTTTTTTTTCACATCAAAACAAAAACAAATGTAACCTGTATTCTGAAAACAACAAAACAGGGCAGACAACCTCATCTAATCTAATCTAATCTAAAAGATCTTTGATTGCTTGCTCCTGAGCTTTCAGCTCCTCCATCCTCAGCCCAATAGTCCGCACAACATCGTTTCGTTGATCTTCATCAAGGTCTGCCAGAAGAGCCTGGTATTTTGCAACAGTCGATGAGACAGCTTCTTGGGCTTCCATCATGTCATCAGAAAAGTAAGTGGAACCAAGGCTTTCTCGCTGGAACAGACAACACACACACACACACACACACACACCAAAGCAAGATATATATCACTGGCATTATTCTGCTACAAACTCGAGTCATTTTTGTGATTTTGCTCTTTAAAGTAAACAGTTCAGCTAAAAAAGAATTTTTTTTTTTAAAGGAGAAAGAAAAACAATACCAGTGAGCCAGTGAGATAAATATTCATGGTTATATGGGAATATTGAAGAGAAAGTAAACTTGTAAGTGAAGAAAACAGCAGGGGAAAAAAAGAAGAAAAAAAACCACTCATACCCACATGCAAAATTTCAAAGTACTGTTTACTTTCATATGATATATATATATATATATATATATATATATATATATATATATATGCATAAACACACACACACACACTTGCTTAAATATGTGTGCCCTGTGTTTTGTAAATACTTAAAAATGAATAGGAGAATGGGAGGAGACAAAGAAAATAAGTGCAGGGATTCCAGGAATATACCAGTCTGTACTGTGTACGCATAGCTCTGGCACTGTTTGTCCAATTTCTAAAAGGAGTTTTCTTTGTTACTAATGAAATATTTGTTTGAATGTTGTATAAATGGAAACAGTGTTGCATCAAACCCAATTCAAGATGGAAGAACTTGTATCACTCTGAACACAACTGTTCTTAACTCACTCAGTACGGCCAGTCCTTCTTCTCCTCTACACAGACCCTTCGGATGTCCAGTGGGTGTATGAATGACCCAACCTTTAGCTTCCATCGTCAGAATTGTGGTATTCTTTGTAAACATTCACCTCTTCAGTATAAGAGCCTTCCGCTTGCAATATTTTGATGATGGTAACTGGGGTGAAACGCTGTTAACGTCGTCTCTTTCGCCGTTCGTATGGAGAGAGTTAACTGTTTATCAACTGTCTGTTCATCTAAGGTTAGGGTTTGTTTAATCTCTCCTCCCCCATTAAAAAAGTGTCAAACTGAAAGACTAATGTGATATCAACAAAATGCAAAACTGGTTATGAATAAAGTCCTTCCTACTGACTGAAGGCAAATGTGTGTGTGTGTGTGTGTGAGAGAGAGAGAGAGAGAGAGAGAGAGGAGAGAGAGAGTAGAGAGAGAGAGAGAGATTCAGGATGAGGTATATATACATGTGTGTGTGTGTGTGTGATTGTTCACATTGCAATTTGTAGTGCTGTCTTGGTATATAGAGATTTGTTTTCTCTATGTTCCCATGTGCTGTTGTATGCTATTATGAACTATTATATATATATTGTTTCATGTGAGGTGCTTAGACTAGTTAGAACTCGTCATATGGAGAATATCAATATGCATATTCTGGATGAGGTATGTGTGTGTGTGTGTGTGTGTGTGTGTGTGTGTGTGTGAAAGCGAGAAAGGGAGAGAGGTTCTGGAGACGGTGTGTGTGTGTGTGTGTGTGTGTGTGTGTGTGTGTGTTAATATCCTTGATGTATATCATGATATGGTACATTGACAGATATATCCGCAAATGGCGTGTTTACTTTAAAAACAAAATGTCAACGGACGAAGAATGGGGGGAGCCGAGCATCAAACAAAAGTTTCTGGTTCAGTATTGGGCTTCCGTGATAGGGCTTTGAAGGTGAGGTTGCAAAGAAATGACAAATGAATAAACAAATAATCAAATAAAATGAAATAAATCATACTGCATCTCCAAGTAGTTCCCGTGCCTCAGCGAAGCTATCCGTAAGGTTGTCAACACGCTTCTTCAATTCGTCGGGTTTCAATCTCTCCATCATAGATGTCGAAACCGCAAACAGTCTCTTGGGGAAAGTAACTGAGGCTGCTTGAAGTTTCTTCCATGAACTGTTTAAATATATGCCATGCTGCTGATAAAACATGCACAATGAAACAGGGTTTCCAGTGCCATTCTGCGTTGAGAAAGTGTTAACCTTCACAGTCTTTCCGACAAAATTCTTCTTGTTTTGATGTAGACTGTTACCTGGATTTTTAAGAGGAATGTTTGATAAGCGATTGACAGATGTTGCGCCGGTAATTCTTCGAACGATAAAGTGATTCATAGTTGCATTCATATCGAAAGGAGGATCCTAAAAATTGCAGGAGGATAAGTTCATTCGAAAACACAGAATGACCCAAACCGGAAGTTACGTCATTGTGAAACGACAGGACAGTGCATGTTGGGAGGAGGGAAAGAAAAAGGCCGTGCTTTCCATCATACAAGGAGTAGGAAGGCGACGTGTGTACTTGGAAGGCGAAACACGCGCTGTACAGGTTAGTAAAGCAGAGTGATATTTTTTTTAGGTTTGGTTGTTGTATGAATAACCTCTTCATATTATTTTATTTGCTTTGTAGTCGCGCACCAACTTCCAGGACACCAAATATCGCGATAATTTACCATGCTAAACATCGCGCTCGTTCTGTCTTGAATAAGTTTTGCATGCTGTGTAGGATCCACACGATGCATGGGTATGTGGGAAAAGAGCCTATCTCATCGCTTGATACCACTTGGTGTAGATATCGTGATACATAAGTGACAAAGCAAAAGGGTATTAAGTGTGCGTGATCGTTTGCATTTCATACAGACGTCGTCATTTGACAGGAGTTACCGAGATCAACTGCGGCATGCCGGCTTGCCCAGATAATCATGGCGATTCAATTGTTTCCCTCAACGACACACGTGTTCCGGCTCGAACTGGTCGAAGAGGGTCGATAGCGCGTTGAACGACTGAAAAACATAAATGCCTACTTTGTTTATTTTGGTCGTATAATGATTGTGTTTTAATGGAAACATGAATTTTGAAGATAAATCATTGTGCCAGTCACTCATGCTGCTTCATCGAGAACTGGGGCTACTGAGTTATGTTCCCTGATTTTGTTGACAACACGTTCCGGAAGGCTTCATGCGTTTGGGGGCAAGAGGTGTTGATACCGAAATTAACTTTGGGTTTTTTAATTGAATGTTTGCATTTTTGTTGGTTAATATTCCATGGTACAGCAAGTCATTTGCACAACCCATTGATTATTTCATATTTGAATGCTTTTGTTTAAAGAAAAACAATCACAGTATAGATCTTGAGTGAAACTGAAACTGGTGAAAGTAAAACCAAAACAGGTTATATATGCAAGATTAATCAGTATCTGTAGTGTTAAAGATCTTACTGGACTCAATGAAACTTTTTGTACAGAGGTTATGCGAGGGTTTGCTTTCAAACAAAAATTATTTGGATGTTTCTTCATCAGTTTATGTTTGTGATTTTTTTGTCAGTTAATGTTTATTGTGGTGTTGTAGTCTTTGCATTTTGAATTAAGATAATCAAAAGACCATTTGTTTTTTTTTTTTTTTTTTTTTTTTGGTGGTGGTGGTGTTTTTTGTTTTCTTTTGTGTGTGTATGTCTGTAATTTCAAGATTGTAAAGAAAATTGGAACTTCTAAGAACTGTGAGTTGGGGATGAATTTTAGGTGCGAAACACACACACGTACGTGCACACACACACACACACACACACACGCACACACACACATGTGTTTGTGAACATATGCATACACAATAAGCATATGCATACACAGTGAGCGACCCAATACAGCAGGAGTGTGTGAATGGGATATACAGATATATATATATATATTTACAATAAAATATATGACGTATACCAGTGCAAATAAAAACCCAGACATGTATGTATGTGTCCAGCATTATTAAAGTTCACAGCCATTGTCCATCACCAGAAAAGTGCACACATAAAAAGATGACTGAATCAGTGAATGTGTTTTTTCTCTTATGGTTTTTTTTTTTTTTTTTTTTTTCCATTGAAAAAAGCCACAAGCAGAGCACTTCGAGGAAAAGAAATTAAGAAAACATGGAAAGAAAGAAACTGAAACGAAAAGAATATAAAGTGTGAAAGTAACAAAATCAGAAGTGAACTGATTGCCATTCAAAAGCAGAATGAAAGCAAAATGGTGGACTGGACTGAAAGCAGGGATAGCAGACTGGATTCTGATTGAACAAGTCAATGAACTAGGCTTTACAACAGTTAACTGAAGGATGTAAAATCATTGTAGGCTGAAAATTACAATGTGTGTTTGTGTGTGTGTGCATTTATTCATAACGTGTGCTTGTGTTCACAAAATACACAGTGGCATTAAAAAAATATATTAAAAAATCAGAATGATGCACACATCTACACACATGATTGAAGAAGAGTTTTTTGATTGTCTATATACACACGCGATCGAAGAAGAGTCTTTAATTGTCTTTATACTTTTTGACAATTTTTTTGTTTGTTTGTTTTTAATTTGATGGTGTAAACTTATTTTCTCTGGTTCAGAGATCAGGTTGGGTTCAATAGACAGTAGGTCATATGACCGGAAGAACATAAAATCAATAGGTCATTTTGAAAATCAATAGGTCAAATATCACCCGTTTTCCCGGAACTGCACTCGGTTAATGCAAAAGTGGGAACGCCAATTCTTCTCGCCGAAGCTCGCAAAAGGCAGCGATAAAGATTCGTTTCGGATTTCGTTTCGTCACGGATCCGTATTTTAATAAACCAGTTTATAGTCATTTCCTGTAGGAGCAGACAACAAAGCGATCGCGATCGTTAAAGAGAGAGAGAGAGAGATGGTTACTTTGGTTGACCGACTGGTCATAAAAACAATAAGTCATGTGACCTGGCAACTTGAAAAACAATAGGTCATTTCAAAATTAAATGCGTCAATGACCGATGTCGAACCTGATCCCTGCTGGTTAGACCAGTGGAATTCCTGTTTGTACTGGAACTTGTTTTATGGTACAACATTATATGTCATTATTCTTTACCATTCTTTCATGTTGCAGTTGTGTTATGCCCTGTACTGAAGTATTTGAGGAGGTTCCACCTACTCTTACACCTTCATCAAGTGGAAATATCGAGTCTGAGAGGAACAATGAGTCAGCTGTTACCAGGCCAGCATTACATTACACACAGCAACACTACAGGTGGTTAAAGTTTACTTTTTTATGTATGGCACTAACTTATTGCTGATTCATTTTGTAATCCCCCAGATCTTTATTTTTTGTAGGAAGATCAAAGTTGATATAAGTTAAACAATATTCATATTTGCAAACAGGTGTAAAAAATGGTGCTGGATTATCATGATGGCCTCTCTCTCTCTGTCTCTGTCTCTCTCTCTCTCTCTGATGGAGGAGCACCCCAAATTCTTGCATGGAAATATGTTGTGTCTTCAACACAGAATACAGTACAACACAATGGAATACAGTGCAGTACACCCATAGGATGATAGAAATAAACACATATATAGTTTGCTTGTTTGACTGTTGAAATCTTTGATGTTTCAGTTCATTGAAATCTGAACGCATGTTCATCAGTTCCAAAGTGAACAAACGTGATCAGGAGAGGGGGGACAGACCTTCACATTCGTCAATCCAAGTGGAGGCGGAGCATGGTTCTGATGGTACTGTTAATATTGGTGGGTATTTTTCTGTATAGGTTTTTGTAAAGAGTTATTGTGGTGTAACTTTGTCATAACTAAGGTGATCTTCCACCATGAATAAGATTATAGAAATGCTCAACAAAAGTGAAAAAAGAGACGTGTGCATGCAAACACATAGTTACTGTCTGGTGAATTCTATATATTTTGTGACATTTGCACATGTTACTGATGTGGTATATATTATTATTATTATGTTTGTCTGGTGATTTTGCAGATAAAATGGATGGGCCAGGACCTAGTGGTGACGGGAACAGCCTCTCAGAGCCATGCGTGGTCCTCTACCCTCCACACCAGGTCAAGCTGCAGTGGGGACAAGTGATGCGCAAAATCGGGGCCGGCCTGGTCAACCAAGGCAACACCTGTTACATGAACTCGGTGCTGCAGTGCCTCACGCACACCCCGCCCCTTGCCAACTACTGCATCTCGGATGAACACCCCAAAACATGTAAGTCATCTGTGGATAAACTGCTTCATAAGTGTAATGAGCAAACCTTCCAGTGTTTGCGCTAGTGGCAACTGGTTAATTTTACACTCCTTAATGTACGTATTTTCCATTGTAAGGCTGTTTGCAAGTGTGACTTTCTTATGCTCTTGGCTGCTTAACCTTGGTGAAAATAAGTTCGGCGTGGCATGAGTTTTAAATGCAGTGTATTTTCGTGTATTTATCAATGGTAAGACATGAGATTTTTCCAACTATAGTTGGATTTCCAACAGAAAATTGGTTCCAGAGGCCATTCTTGTGATTTGTGTAAATCCATTGAGAAAATCAGAGGGGGTGTGGGGGGGTGAGGTTTTATTTCCAACCGACGAAGGTTGCACGAACGTTGTCTGACCGATCGATAAGACAGACCCACAGCGTTTGCTAAAATGCCCCATGTTTGGATAAGCGAACCAATTGAGAATAAGTGTTCCGTTGCTCCTCTGTCATCATTCAGCTTATCCGTATTCGGTCGCGATTTCACAACTTTAGCTCGCAGGCTTCACAACTTGCAAAGATACCTGATTTCGTCGATCATCGACAAAATGAGAAAACTCACAAAGGATAATAAGATTTTTGCAGCAGAGATCGATAAAGGAGTGAAAAATAGTGGAGCTGGGCCTGGCAAGATGAGACTGTGAAAACAGAAGTGAAGAACAAAAAAATAACTAGTAGGCGACGCCAGTCACAAAATCGACGCCGCGGGCAAGACCAAGTGCGATTGGTGTCCAGTCGTGTGGGTGCAACTCTTCCATCTTATCATGGAAATCTGTTTTCAGATTTACATAAAAAACGAAGCATCCGGTTTTTTGGGGGGGAGCCAAAAGCCGATGGGCTGTTCTATATCATTTGCTGATGATCTGTCAAAAGTGAAAACGGAATGCTCTTTCGAAAGCGTTGTTTGTTGACCCCTTGAGAGGCGATCCAGTGACTTGTCAGAGCACCAAAATCGAAGGCAAAAAGTTTCCTAACAGTTAATTGAAGATGTCAAAATGCCAGTAACAAAAGGCGATCCCTTCATGGCACGCACTGATATCACTGTAAAAAGCATGCACGTGCGCACATGCCATGCACACACATGCGGGCAATCACACACACTCACACACACACACACACACACACACACACGAGACAAGATTTTGAAAATCATGTCCCAAGGCTGACTTTTACTGGTTTGAAAGCATAAACACTTCAGATTAGGAAGAATTGGACTGATTTTAGTCTTCTGTGGGTTGGAATACCTCAGAGGCATTGGTGGCCCTCAAGTGCAGATTTTATGGTTTGAAATCGAGAAAAACCTTGATTCAGTCACAATTTCCAAATCTCATGCCTGATGGTGTAAATGATTTTGCTGTATGAAAGTAGTGCAGTCCCAGCAGAGAGAAGTTAAAAAATATAATTAAAAAAATAATAAAATTAAATTAAAAAAAATAACAGTGATGACTTACATCCTGACCTGTAATCTGAATTTTTTCCCAGTGAGATGACAGCCCTTCACTGGTGAACATAGAAGAGTGTGAAGAAAATGGAAATGGGAAAAGAGACTCGAAAGAGACTAATTAGTTTGATGCTTTCACATTTTCATTCTTTATTTCTCTTAATCTTTGTGTAGTTACTTTGGCATACAGATAATTAGTTCCAGCTCTTGATTTCATAATTGTACTGTAGACTGTAGTGACTTCTTCTGTTTTTTCTGTTTACAGGTACGCAGAAGAAATTCTGCTTGATGTGTGAGTTTACTCACCACATAAGGAATGCCTTGCAGAAAGGTGCATCGATTATCCGACCAGCATGGGTCAGTCACAGTGCCAAGGGTAAGTTTCTGCATATGTATTTATTCACTTAAACATACATGTGGGCTTCTTTGTGTATGACTGGTTTGTTGTTTGATCAGACATGTTCCATTTTGTAGGGGGATAACTTGAATAGTTTTTGGACTAAACTGGTGACAAAATAATGCTAATATATTTAAAATCAATAATACAAATCAATTTTCAAAAATATAAAGTTTCCAATAGAAAGTATTAATAATGCAAAACTGAATAGTGACATATTCAGACTTGTACATTTTTACCTATACTCTTCTTTTTTTTTCTTTTTCTTTTTTTGTGACACATTGAGTGTCGGTATAAAAAAAAGTGCTTTCTTATTTTGATTGTAGACAACTTTTCACTATTCACTATTCACTAATTCAGGCATTTCAAATTGATGTTAATGATTTTTGTGCACCAAATAGTCATAATTCCACTTCCATAGAATGACATCCGAAGAGAAAACGAAACTGGAAATAGCATGCTTATAGTCTGATTATACCTGCAGAAGAAAATAAAACAGGATATATGATAACAATCACAAGGTCTGTAAACATGTAAGTGAATAACTGTCCAAACAATGACAAACGAGGGTTCTGTCAAGATGGAAAGTCAGTCATGTTCTCAGAAACTGAGCAATCAGCCTTTATCAGGCTTTTTTCTTTTTTAACACCAAAGAGTGTTCCCTGTGTACAGGGGGAAGCTCTGATAACATTTTCTCCCTCCTGGTTGCAGTTGAGCAGTGTCTGCTGTACATCTCTACAAAGGAGTCGGTCAACAAATCAGAGACCAAAAGCGTGTAAAAATAAAATCACAAGATTCCTGTTCACTGTCTCTCAACCCTAGGCGTAATGAAAATTGTGGATGATTTGCTGTTGTCCAGTTCCTGCCAGATGGACATTGTGAAAGACAGGTCACTGACTCCATGGCCACGCCCCCTTTTCCATGCCTTCTGTCTGATCTTCAACGTATCGTCTTACACCACTCCACTCTCTCTCCTCCCCTTCTAATCAAATTATGCAAAAGTACTGCATCCTTTCTGTCAGTCATTGTCACCTGCTCAAAATTGATGCCTGATTGGATAGATGGACTGGACAAAGGGTCAAAACATTGCTGAGTTTCGTCACTGTTGTTGGCATCACCTTTTTTTTGAGTGCAGACCAATAATCAGACAAAATAGATACATTTCTCATTCTTATTACCATAATAATCATCTTCACAGCCTGCACAGTTGTGTACATCCATTGACTGGGATCACTGTCTTAGCTGGAAAAGTTTCTCACATTACTTTTGCCTATGACGCAACCCACTTTTCAAGCACGCTCAGTGAGGATTTGTGAGCAAAAGATTATTGAGAAGAGAGGTAATCCACCTGACGTATGTTCATTTACTTAGTATATTTATAATCAGTACATATTAAACTTACCACTCGGAATCGGAAGAGATGCAGAGTGTCGGTGGTTGTCTTGTAGGCGCTATGGCAACATGTTTTGTAGGACGTCCGCTCTTGAGTCTTTTTTTATCACCAGCGTACATTCAGTAAATACAGTGACATGAGAATCTTTCTTTTATAGGATGTGTCTGCACTTTAAAAGAAAATAAAAGCACACATGAAGCCCACAGTGAGACAACTGGGGAAAAAAATCCTGATAGTGCGAGTATTATGTGATCAGCAGAAGGACTGAATCAGCTGCTACTGTTTTAGATGTGAAAGATATGGAGTGCTCTGGCATCACTAGTGTTTCTGTGGGTAATATTTTTACTTCATACGATTACGCCATTTATACGATTAGCCATTGAGTGGTGTCTTCTGGAAAACTATCCACTGTTTTCATATGCTTAATTATTTTTTATTATTTCAGAAAACGTCATCGCGAAATCCTTCAGGGATGGTAGACAAGAAGACGCCCATGAGTTTCTCCGTGTTGTGGTGGATGGCTTGCAGAAGGCCTGCTTGAATGGATACACAAAGTGAGTGTTGTCGAAAGCAGACTTCACCTTAGCTTCAGTAAATGGATCAGCAGTGCTGGGCTTTTTTGTATGTGTAAAGCTGGACTTCACCTTGGTTTTTCTTTCCTTCACTTACAATAAGAGCAACGTAATGATAATGTGGAGGTCATGCCAGCTAAACTAGGAGCATTAGGATTATGATTATCATGCTGAACACTATTAAAAATGCGTGTTACTTCTTTTGTTTGTCTGGCTTGGGTGTTACGAAGTAGATTTGATTTTACACTGTCATGTTGAAAAAGATTTTTCAAAAACATTTTGATCAGTTTAATGTAAATGTCTTGATTCTTGGTGCAAGTGCTTTGAGGGAAGATTATTTATCATACAGTGTCTGTGTATTTGTTTCATGTTGACATTAATTGTGTTTTGATTTGAACAAGAATTCTTCAGACTAGAAAAATGGACATTTTTTTATATGTATCTCTGGACAGACTTGACCGGTTAAGCAAAGAGACAACAGTTGTGAACCAGATCTTCGGAGGCTATCTTCAGAGTCAAGGTAAAATTTTACTGTGGAAATGTCTTTCTTTTTTTTACGTATTTTGTTCTGTCCATTTTAGTTCCTCCCAGCATACCAGTTCCACGCTAAAATAATGTGTGATTGATTTGACAGATATAATATACATATTTTTTTTTTTTATAAATCTTTACTGTCTTACAATAATAATGGTTGAATCATGTGACAGATTAAATGTACAGTATATATGCTAATGATAATTGTAACTGTCCTAAAATGATGGTTAACTCATGTGACAAAATGTACAGTTGATATGCTAATGATAATCTATGTTGTCCTAAGATAGTGATGGTTGAATCATATGACAAGATTATATGTACTGTCTGTACGCTAATGATGGTTGTCTGTTGCAGTGAGGTGCATGAAATGCTCAGCCCGCTTCAACACCTATGATCCTTATATGGATATCAGCCTTGATCTCAAAGTAAGTGTGTGTTCGTTTATGCATTTGTGTGTGTTCCATGTGTACTCGGGATGAATTGACAGATTTTATTCATGATTTATGGTTTGTTTGCTTCCTTCAAACAGTTTGAAACACATTGTGTTGCTCTCTCAGTGCATTTTACTCAGCCTTTCACTTCCATGGTGAATTGGAGAAGAAGGGGCTGGATGGAGGGGATTGGAAGGATTTCAGCTCGGCATTATATTAATTTGAAGGAAGGGGACACCGATCCTGATCACAAACCTGTCAGTTGAGATGCAGTTTAAAGGAAAAAAAAACCCAACTCTTGGCTGTGTGTTGTTTTTGAAAAACAAAAGGAGCCTTTTCTTTTTTTTTTTAAGTGTGTTCTCGTGAGTTAATATTGTCCTTTTATAGTTATTTATAATTGCATGCATTCTTAGTAGTATGACAAAAGACGGTTTACTAAAGGAAAATGCAATATCATTTCACACAGGATGTCAAAACCTTGGAAGAGGCTTTTTCAAGATTTGTGAAGCCAGAGATGCTTGATATGGACAATGCGTACAAGTGTGAAAGGTAAGTGTTCATTCCCTAGTACACATGAAAGTTTCATTTGAAAGGGCAAAAGAGGAATGAAGAAAATAAGCTTTGGAGAGAAGTAGGGTGATTTGCTTTAAGCTTTGGTTCAAAGATATTAAATGAGATTGAAGTGTTTAATGTATATCAAGTGTCTGTATTGATTCATAGTGCCTCTCTTGTTGATTTTGTTTAGAAAGAGGACGGAGTTGCAAAGTGATGAAGATCCAGAGGAAGAGAATTCCAGGCAGAAGTTGCTCGATACTTTAAGGCCCTTGACCTGCTATGTCTTTGGGAGACTTCGTGACTCAACAGAGCTTTTCTCAAGAAAAACCTGAGAGAACAGGAAATGGTGTAAATTTGAATATGAAGGAAAGAAGTTAACTGAGATGGAAGACGCAGTGTATTATATATATTATATTGTTGTTGAATGTGAGCTTCTAGTTGAGCTGATGAAAATTATTTTTATAGATTAACGTGCTCCTTGATTTGTGTGCTCCTTGATTTGTATTCATGGATGGGCATGGAACAGTGTATAGTATTATGCTTAGGGTTATTTTTTACTTTGGTCTGCACAGGTGTCACCAGAAAGTGAATGCGGAGAAAAGACTTAGCATTCACAGGGCTTCTAATGTTCTCACAATCCAGTTGAAGCGGTGAGTACTTTCAACAGATTTACATACCATTTCTGTTTGATTTGTATTGGATGCTTACTCTGTATCAGTGTATGACTTGGCAACTAAAATTGTTATTGTCTTCAGTGGGTATCTTGGTTGTGACAACCTGTACATATTGAATCAGGACTAGGCTGTTCATCAGTAATGAGTAGCTGAGTAACTCAGACTTCAGTCTTTATTATTTCCTCATAAAATAAGGAAATTTTTCTTGCAAGCACATAAAAACACAAAATCAAAATATAACCACAAAAAGCTTAAGTTTACAAACCCTTCTCCATACCTTACATGCATGTATATACACACAGCGTACTTGCTAGCACATACATCGTGTTCTTGCATTTTTCAGATCTCAACAGCAAAACAGGCTTTTCTCGGGCAGGCAGCTCTGCTTATGACTGGCATAACTACTCATGGTACACTGTTGATAATAAAATGTCCATACCTTCTGTTCTCACATGTTAAGATATTTTTGGTCCACATTCCTTTTGTAATTGTGATTGATTTTGATGCTGTTCATTTTTAGATTGACTGTTAAAGTGACTGCATGGAGAGTAATGTATATGTGGGTGAATGAAACTTATCTATGACTTATCTCTGTAACATTCAGTCATGTGACATTGACCAGCTGAAGGTGAGTGAGGGCTGTGGATCAGCTAAGTGAAATTTATCTTCTGTGCTTTATTTTTACTGTGTGTTGCTGATTGCCACTTCTGCTGCCAGGTTTGATTACATCGGGGCTGCAGCCAAAATCAGGAAACACATCCCCTTCAGTGACAGGCTGAACATACGACCGTACATGAGCCAGGTCCAGGTAAGAGTTCCACATTTTCACATGGTTTCTATCTTCCTGTTTTCCCCCCCTTTTTGTTTTATCAAGTTCTTTTCATTTCTATTTTTGATTGATTAATTTTCTATTTTGATATGATATGATTTTTTGTTTGTTTTGTTGTTGTTGTTTTTTAAACAAACCATGTTTGAAGCTATGGTAAGAATTGTGAATATTTCGCTGTGAACATGTAAGATCATGTTGCTGCCAAAGAAAAGTGCTGTCATCATTAGGCTGTTGGTTCTGTGTGTTGCAGGGGGAGTCAGTCTGGTACCATTTGTATGGCGTGCTGATACACTCTGGTCTTGACTCCATGTGTGGCCACTACTATTGCTACGTCAAAAATCCGTCCAACACCTGGTACCTCATGAATGATGGCAGAGTAAGTGTTAGTTGACTGGGCTGGTCATGATTGATCAGTAATGCCCTCCCCCTCTTCCTGCCGCCACCCCTGAAAAAAAACTTGACATGATTAATTTGGCCTTCTGTGTGTCTCCTGTTTTTCCCTTTAGCTGTAACAATTATTGTTCACTGTCATGATGTCTTTGTGTCAGTCATCCATTAGCATTTCTGTGTGTAAGCCAAAAAAGGCATACTCCCTGAATTTTGACAAATTTTCTCAGATGGGCATGTTAGCCCAGTGTTTAGAGCACTGGATCTTCAATCCAAGAGTCATTGGATCACATCCTGCTCTTAGTGAATAAAGGGTGGAGATCTCCCAGGTCAGCATGCACAGACTGGCTAGTGCATTAATCCTTTTCACTCCTTAACACATGTAGAACATAAAAATGTGCATTAAAAGATAGTGATCAAGATTAGCATTTTGTAGGTTATGGAATCAAGAACATACCCAACACGCACACCTCTGGAAACAGAGCATGCCTGCCCAGCTTGCAGGATTAAAATGGTCACACATGTGAAACACACTTTACAAATAAGGCTTCTTTCTGACCAACTTATAACTGATACGAAAATTGCAGTAAAACCTTCTCCCACCCCCTTCCCTCCCTCTCTCTCTCTCTCTCTCTGTTGAAAATGTTTCTTTCATTTGACAGGTGGAATCAGTGTCTCCACATCAAGTATTCCGTGATGAGGCATACGTCTTGTTTTATCTCAGGGATAAACACCAAAACTACCAGTCACAAAACAACGTAAGTCTTTAATCCGTTGTTAGACTTTATCATTTATGCTTCACTTTCTACATGTATTGATTCATTCAGGGTTCTTGTGTGAATTTTTGTGGGTTATTAGGTAAGAAAGAAGAGTATTTTTTAAAAGATACCAGCTCTCCGAGAGAGATTTTTTTTATTTACACTAATCAGAGAAAAGTCTGTTACTTTGCTTCCTCTTTCAAATTTTAATTAGTTTACATGTTGTAATATTCATCACTTACAGGGGTGTTCTTTATCAGGTGGGGGTGCTGGTTTCAATAACGAATAAAGATTATTATCCATATGCTGTTGATGTAGTATAGCATTGATGTAATTATTTCTCTATGTTTCTTTTAATCATTTTCTTATCTTTCATAGTGTGTGACAGAAAAATAGTTTTTTCTTATTTTTCCACGATAACTGACATTCAGTTTTTGTGTGGCACAGATCAGTGGCTCTTGTTGGCAAAAGTAAAAACAACAGCAATGGTACTGTTTGTTCATTTTGAAAATTGCAACATTGCTGTTAGTAAAATGATAGCTGTAGTATTTGCTATATTCAGCTTAAATTTTTTTTTCCTTGACCATGTGATATGTTTTCATTTTAAATATAATATATAGGTGCGCATGTCGTATTTCATATTACACAGTCTGGCTTGAGGCCAGTATATTCAAAACCTAAAAAATAATAATAATAATCTCATCTGACAACAAAATGTACTAAAGCCAGTAAAGTAGCTGTGTATTTTTTCAGACACCCTACAATGGCCCAGTAAACAAAGGATGGGAAAACCGGTTCAAAGGAGCAGCAAAAGGCAGTCCTGTCAACAGAGCACCTGGCAAATATCCCGCCCATGGCAGTTCTGTCAATGGAACCCCAGCTAAATACACTGCCGGAACCAGTCCTGTCAACGGAACACCTGGTAAATACACCCCCCACAGCACCCCTGTCAACGGTGGCCCTGGGAAATACAACACCGGAAGCAGCCCTGTCAACGGAGGCCCTGGTAAATACAGCACTGGAAGCAGCCCTGTCAACGGAGGCCCTGGTAAATACTCTGGTCGCAGCAATGGCACAGCTGGTAAACACACCCCCAGTGGCAGTCCTGTGACTGGAACAGCACCCACTCACCCAGCCCACCACCCAACAGGAATAGGTGTGGTGAGAGAGAGTGGTGATTTTTGTGCATCTGTGTCACAGCAGGGGGTTTCTCCACGTCCTTCACAGGCTGCAGCCAGTACTTCGGCATCTGCAGCCACCGCTTTACCTCAGCAGCGCAAGAAAATCTCCTTTGACTTCAACCAGAAAACATTCCAGCCTGTCCACAGTCAGGTTCCACAGAGAAAAGACTCTGCTACAAGCAGCTCACCTGCTAAGCGTATCGTGATGCATATCAAGAATGGGAAAGTGACCACTGTGGAGAAGTCATCAGATGGGAAGGAGTCGCTTGTGAAAAGCTCACCTATAAGCAAAGGGCCGTCCACTCTGGTTCCCTATGACCTGGATTCTGATTCAGGAGGAGAAGGGTCATCTAAAAAATCGGAGTGGGAGCCAAGTCGGAATGGTTCCACTGTGGGTGAGACCTCCCATCACCAGGAGCAAGAACATCACAGCGATAAATGTGCTAAGTTTGCCTGGGACACCAGGACATTTTCTGATTCTCCTACTACAAACGGGTGCAATGGAGAGAACGGTGAGCACAGTCACATTGAAGAGAGCGAAGGTGTAAGTAAAGGTGAGGAATGGGACAGCAAGAGATCTCATGATGTGTTGTCTGAATCAGACAGAAACCACAAAGAAGGGGAGAAGGCGTTTGCTGATGCAGAATCAGCAGCGAGTGATGTGACTTCCCAAACCCATTGTGATGAAGAAGAAAGCTCTTCCGCTGTTCCTCCTATTGCCCCTTCGGCAAACAGTGGTGACTTTCAGGTGACTGGTGCAGGCTGGGACAAGGATTACAAGCTTAGCCAGTACATGGACCTGTTCAGTTCCAGTGTTAGTAGTGATAGGCACGCAAGATCAGGTTCTGTGGACAGAAATTCCATGACTGTGAAACTTCAGAAACGGTCCTCCTCTCTAGAGCCAGTACAGAGGCACACAGAACCCTGTGTAGACAATACAGACAGCATTCATGATTTGTTCAGCAAAAGGACTGCTGATCCTTCAGATTCCGAGCATGTGCTAACCTGTGAGCCAAGTTCTTCAAACCATGATGTTGCACCAGAAAACAGTACTACTTTTGCTCAAAACACAGATGCTCAGCAGACTGATCATCAGGACAGCCAGCAAGCACCAAAAATTACACTCAGTTTGAATTCCTCAGGTGAAAAACGCAGAAAAAAGAAAAAACGCAAGAAGCATAGAGAGAGGTACCATGAGCAAGATGCAGGGACAGATGATGGCTACCGCCATCACTATAGGAAGAAAAAACACAGACATGATTATGATTATTCAGACAGTGTGCACAAGGACTCGTGGAACAGAGCACAGGACAATTCAGAATACGACTACAAACACAAAAGACGCAGTGATGTGAGATATTCAGATTATGACTACCAGTCGTCTTCTGGAAAACGTAGAAGATCTGAGTCGTCTGATTCAGAATATGTTTGGGAGGAAAAAACAAAAGAATCATTGCTTATGGAGAAGTCGGCTGTGGAAGAGCAGATGCAAGAAAATTCAGGTGAGTATTTCTCTTCTGAATAATCTAAATATGTAACTGGGGAGGAAGGGTAGAAGGGAGATAAATGTGTTTGTCACTTTGTGTACATAATTGTTTTTCGTTTTATTTGTTTTGGATTATCACACACACTCACTGTGTATGTGTGGTTTGTTTTGTTTTTTTGGTGGGGAGTTGTTTTGTTTTGTTTTTTATACAGAAAATAAAACTTGGACTCGGAGCATTCAGTCATGTGCCTGGTTTAGAGGTGAATTGTTAGAGATCGTTTTATCTGTTTTGAATGATAGATCAGTGGTATGGTTAGAAATGATGTAATTTGATGTTTTCATTATATCGAAGCTTGGAGGAAATATTTCAAGAATAAATCAGATTGACTTGAAGTGGTGTTGAGGTAGACTGGGTGATCATTGCATTATTGATCATATCTTGTATTAATCAACAATGGACTGAGAAAATATGTTTTGAATGTTGAGGTTTACAACAGCTGTTGCAGAAGATGTTTGGTTTTTATGTGTGGTATGACTGTACTATATTATAATGTTAGATATGTAAACATCTTTCCTGGCTGATTCCTGATGTCACATGTCATCCACTCCAGGTATCAAGGTTTGATAGTGATGACACCATTAGTACTGAGGGCACTTGTGGTAGCATTCATGATACTTTAATTAGATTTGCCTGGTGCATTTGTGCAGTGGATGATTTCAAGAGAACATGATGGTCCCTACCAGTACTACTGCTATTAAACATGTTTTAGTGGGTTGAAATTGCTTTGCCTCAGATGCGTTATTTTAGAGAATCATCTGGGTGCCACCCCTGTGAACCAGTCTGTTTGCACTGTAGTAATTTCATCATTTTTGCAAATATCACTTTGATTCCTTGAAGCAGTGCACAACCTTGAAGCAGTGCACTAACCAACATCTCTCCTCTTTTCCTAATTCCCTTGTTAGTTTCTTTGCTTTTAGTACTGTTTTAGTTTAAATGTTTTAGCCTCTCCCACTTACATGGGCAATCCACCATTGGGCACTGTCTTACAACAGCTACTATTTCCAGGGAGAAGGAATTTTTGTTTAATGTCCCGTCACACATATCGGTGATTGAAGACATTTTGTAAAAGTATTTATGAATACATCTGAGTATTATCGGTTAGAAGGGGTGGGAGATGTGGATGAATGGAGGGTTTGGGGAAACTGGGCAAATGAGGGTAAAAATGTGGGTGAAATTTGAAAGAAAAACAAAACAAACAAACAAACAAACAAACAAAAAACCCCTCTAAATACAGTTACAGGAAATTACTTAAAGGACTTCGTAAAAGAGAAGTCGTTAAACTGACAAGCGAAACAACTGATAATGAATGCAAAAAGTCAAAAACATCAACGTTCTCAGTCACTTGTGAAGACACACTTTCGTGTACAAAAGGCTTCATCAAGCTACAGTGAAAAATTATATGCTCAATTGTCAGGTTATTAAAGCATATACACTTGACATTAGAACAATACTTGGTCCGTAATGAATTTGATAATAGTCTGAGAGCTAAGCTCAGAATTGGTCTGCGAATCGGACCAAAGTCTGAGAGAGTCAACTGACGAGGTTTTAGACTTGAATTCAAGCACCTATAAAAGTCTCTTTCTAGTATATTGCTTATTTCCTTGTATGACAATGGGCAATATACTTTTATACTATCTATATGATTTTTTGCTCCCCTTTTTGCTGCCCTATCTGCTTGGTCGTTATAACGGAATCCAGTGTGGGATGGTATCCAACAAAAAATCAACATTTGTACCCTTCACAAATAGGGAGTGCAATAAATACCTAATTTCAAAAAATAAATCTTCTCTTTGATTATTCTCAAAAAGGAGCAAACCTTTTAAGACAGATTGAGAATCAACACAAAATAGGATATTACTTATTATGATTGGTATATCAACAAGATGATTTAAAGCCATAAGGATGGCCACCAATTCAGCTGTAAAAATTGAATGTCCCTTACCTAAATAATATGATTTTTCTGTTTTTAGGTCAGGAATGACAAAAGCAGATCCTGCACTGCTATCATCCAGGACCGAGCCATCAGTGTAAACTTTTAAATGATAATCAAAATTTTCTTCTAATTCAATTCTGACAGATGCTGCTATTATATGTGGAGATTCTCCTTTTGTTGTGTCAGAAGCACATATGTTGACGTTTGCTTTTGTTAACTCCCAGGGAGGGACAGGTGGCACCAGAACACGAGGTGCCATATCATGCAAATCAATGTCTGAAGAATTTAAAATATCTGACACATATGTGCGAATGGTTTGTAGATTTGAATTATTTTGTGCATTTTTTGGAAAATCAATATCAGACCTAATATTTAATTCCTCAAAATCATCCACTGCTGTACATCTCACAATATATTTAGCAGAACTTAATTTTCTGATTTCATCTAGTGGTAGAATACCCGCAAGCTTATAGGCTTCTGAAGTCTTAGTATGCACAGGTACCCCTAAAGCCAGTTTCACAGCTTTACTGTCAATTATTCGCAGCTTCTTTAGGAACGTCGGCGGGGCAGAAAAGAAAATTTCTTGACCGTAGGTCAATCTTGATCTTACGAGAGATGTCGCTAAATGTAAAAGAATTTTGGAGTCTTGTCCCCAAGGAGAGTGACTTACAATTTTTAAGAAATTTAAACTTTTAACTGCTTTAGTCACCATTGAATCAATGTGTTTCTTCCAGTTTAGTTTTGAAGTAAATAGGATCCCAAGAAATTTGATTTCCGACTTGAAAAATATTTCACGTCCTCCTAAAAAAAAACGTGGTAGTTTGCTGGGATTATAACCATTATTAAAGAGGATCAAATGTGTTTTTTCTACAGAAAACTCAAAACCATTAGATTGCATATAGCTACTCAGTCTATCGAGTTCACCCTGAAAATGTTTCTGTACATAATTTATGTAATGTAGGCTTGTCCTTTTCCTCAAGGATGTCTGAATCCATATAGTAATATCATCAGCATATTGAGCCAGCTTGGTAGATGATGAAAAACATGTATGTAAATCATAAAGCATAATGTTGAACAACAATGGAGAAATAATGGAACCCTGCGGGATTCCCATGTTTATAGGCCTAGAGGTTGATAAAGTTACTCCCACTTTTGCCACTATATATCTCCCACTTAAAAAGGATTTAACATAGTCATAAACATGACCCGACAGACCAATTTGTTTCAGCTTAAATAACAGTCTGCTATGCCACACTCGGTCATAAGCTTTAGTAAGATCGAAGAAGGACGCAAGGATACTTTTTCGCTTAGAAAACTGTTTTTTAATTTGGGTAGTGAGACGGGTCAGATGATCAATTGTAGATCTTCCTTTCCGGAATCCAGTTTGAGCTGACGGAATAATGATATTTTTGTCACAGTAATACACCATTCTAATATTTACAATTTTCTCCATGACTTTCCCAACGTGGGAGGTAACCGAAATAGGTCTATAACTCGAAGCTTCTGTTCGAGGTTTACTCTGTTTTAATATAGGAGTTACAATGGAAGTTTTCCATACCTCAGGGATTTGTCCACATTCCCAGCACTTTTGAAATAATGTATGTAATATAATCAACCAGTTTTCTGGCAAATGGTTTAACATGGTGTAAGATACTACATCCTTACCAACTGACACATTTTTGTTACTCAACAAATGAATAGCGTTCTTTACCTCATGTAAAGTTATTGCCGAATTGATTGTATTATCATTTTGTGGGGTAGGATCTCTATATTTGTCACTGATTTCTTCTTCCTCTCTTAAAGTCTTTTGTTTAGTTGACAAACTATCTACACTGCCTGTTTTAGAATACATACAAACAAATTCTTCAGCCTTCTCTTGAGGGGACAGAAACTCTTTATCTTTTGTTTTAATAGGATAGTCTTGGAGAACAATGCCTGATTTCATTTCTTTCATTTTGGCCCACACTTTCTTCATATCCTTATGGTCAGATACTTCATTCAAACAGAATTGTGACCAGTATTGTCTTTTTTCTCGGGCTATGATTCTATTCGCCTTGATTTTTGTGTAACAGGGTTCTGACAGGAAATTACATAAACACAAAGATGGATTGGATGTTTCATGGAGATCTGATCTGCCATATTTTTCATGACAGTGGCTTACATTTAGCCAGTCTTCTTCTTCGTTTGTGGGCTGCAATTCCCACGTTTGCTCATATGTACATGAGTGGGCTTTTACGTGTATGACCGTTTTTACCCTGCCATGAAGGCAGTCATACTCCGCTTTCGGGGGTGTGCATGCTTGGTATGTTCTTGTTTCTTTAACCCACCGAACGCCGACATAGATTACAGGATCTTTAACATGTGTATTTGATCATGATCATCTGCATGCATATACACACGAAAGGGGTTCAGGCACTAACAGGTCTGCACATATGTTGACCTGGGAGATCAGAAAAATCTCCACACTTCACCCACCAGGTGCCGTTACAGAGATTAGCCCGTCAAATTGCATATCTCCTGACCTTGGTTACATGCTTGTGATTGCTCTTGCTTCTTCATCACTGTTGATATTGTCTGTCACACACTGTTCACATGGTAGACAGCGGAAACAAAAGACTTGGTCATGGTAGTGCCATGTTGCTTGTTGGAATATATTGCTAATCAGACAGCTGTAGTCAGTATGGCCAGCTGAAGGAAGGCCACCGCGAACTTGGAAGACCCTGCAAGCACTTCAAGGACACCTTGAAGACAAACCTCAAAGCCTGTGACATAGACATCTCTTCCTGGGAAACTGATGCCCTTGACCGCTCTCGCTGGAGGACGTTGTGCTCTAGTGGCATAAAGATGTTTGAAAACAAGAGAATACTGGCCATCAAGGAGAAGCATGAGCGAAGGAAGCAGGGCTCAACTTCTGGAGACGTTTTCCCTTGCAACACCTGTGGGAAGTGCTGCGCATCCAGAATCGGCCTCTTCTCCCATATGAGGACACACACTGACAAATAAGCCTGCCTGCCTACTCATCTGTCAGTCCAACGGGAGACTCCATCAGTCAGTATGATCATGCCCCATAGTGGATTGCTTCATTTACTTGTTTTTCCTCCAAGTTAGCACACTCACACAGATGTTGTTGGTTGTGATCAGTGAGACAGTATGGAAGGGATGGAGACCGGAGCCATGCTAGCGTAAAACCTGCACAGAGTGAAAGATACTGCAATGGTCCATCCTGGAGCCATAATGACACCAGAGAGTGGAAGAAGGTTTGTTCTGGTTTTTTTATCTGTGTTGACAGATAATGGATGAAGATGGTTTGACTGAGTGATACAGTGTTTGTCAGTCAGTGTCTGTGCCATATAATGATAATAATAAAAATAATAATACATAGTTTTTCTGTGGTGCGATATCCAGCACCAATGCTGCTCAAAGCGCCTTACATCATCCAGTTGACTATAAACATGCCTTAAAAAACACATCAACCGCCATCTGACAATGGAAAACATCCAGTGTGTTCATATGAATGAAAAAGCACACTTAAGAGTTGAATCAGATTATAAAAGCTATGAAGCAAATAAGGCTTAGATTAAAACAAAATGCATTTCATAGAACGCGCACACACAGACACACACACGTGCGCGTGCGCACACACGCACACACACATGCACATATATATATATAGATGTCCCTCCCTTACAGACACACACACACACTCACACACACACACACACACGCTGACATTAAATATCAACTGCACTAAAAACAAAATTGCATAAGCATTAAGATATTTCTTATTTTCTATCATAGAGTTCTGTTCGGACATACTAACATGCCTACACACTTACACACGCGTACCAGAGCACTGCACTCTCACAAACACATGCACACACATACGCACGCACGCACACACAGTGACACACATGCACACACGCGCGTGCGCGCCCATTAAAAATAACCAGATAGAAAGCCATCTTAGAACCATCTAAGACCAAAATTACATAAAATACACAGTGCATTAAAACAGGACTACAAAAATACTAGTACAAAGATACTTGTTAACAGGCATACCTTGGTTTAACCGTTCTGCCCAGAACAAAAATGCTTACGGAAAAGTTAGTTTTCAGATCTGACTTAAAGGAGTGTAGATCAGAGGCATTTCTAAGAGATGAAGGTAGAGAGTTACACACTTGGGGAACCTGAGCTCTGGAAGACCTATTTCCAGTGCATTTCAGATTAGTCCTTGGAACTTTAAGCAGCTTTTCAGAACTGGATCTTAATGTTCTTTGTGGTTCATATGTTTCCAATACAGAGGAGAGATACAATGGAAGAGACTTGTCAGAATGTTTGAAGGCGAGTGTTGCTAACTTATAGTGAATCCAGGACTCAATCGGAAGCCAGTGTAACTGATTCAGCAGAGGTGTAACATGGTCAGATTTCTTTTTGGCGAGAACCAGTCGTGCAGCATTGTTCTGAATCTTCTGTAATCTGTTGATGGAGGAAGATGGTAAGCCTGCAAGAGTGGAATTGCAGTAATCCAGTCTGGACAGGACAAAAGAGGAAACCAACTGAGCGCCATATTTTTCTCTGCTATGTAGGGTCTGACTGAGGCTAGCCTTAGGAGATGAAAATTACATGAGCGACACAAGAATGAAACTTGGTTGTTCATAGTCAAGGTTTGATCGAGATATACACCCAGTTATTTGGCTGATGTTTGAAATGCTACTGAAGCAGGGCCAAACATAACTGGGTCCTTTTCTGCTGCCTTAACACGAGTTGGGTCTCCAACGGCTAAGAGTTCAGTTTTGTCTTCATTGAGCTTTAGCTTGTTTTTGTCTATCCATGTTTTTACATCAGCTACACAAGCTTCCAATTCAGTCATGACTGTTTTAAAATCAGATGGTGGAGCAGCTTTTTGTAATTCTGTGTCATCTGCATATTTATGGTAACCAAATGAGTGCCTTTTGAAGATGTCAGACAAAAGCTGAGTGTACAAAGTGAACAAGATAGGCCCTAAGACTGATCCCTGAGGGACACCAAACACAAGAGGAATTACTTTAGAGGTGCTATGTTTTACTTTAACCTTGAGTTGACAATTTGAAAGATATGAAGAAAACCATTCTAAAGCAGTAGATTTAATGCCAAAGGTAGTGCTAAGACGATTGTTAAGAATTTGGTGGTCAGTTGTAATGTGTATCAAATGCCGCTGACAGATCTGAAAATGCCACTACAGATGTAAGTCTTTTGTCTGTGTTTGAGAGGAGACTATCTGTGACCGAAAGAAGAAGGGCTGTTTCTGTGCTATGGCTTTTCCGATAAGCTGACTGACAAGTTTCAAGCAGGCCGTTTTCATCAAGATGTTCCTGGAGCTGATGTAACAACTTTTTCATTGATTTTAGAAATGAAAGAAAGATTAGAGACAGGTCTATAGTTTTTTAGCTGATGTGTGTCCAAATTGTGCTTTTTCAAAAGAGGGGTGATATAATAAGGAACAGAAAGAGATTGGAAGACAAAAGGGCTTTTGGTGATAAGAGCAACAGACATGCATTCCCTGATTTATGTCCCCTTTTTTTTTCTTTTTTTTTTTCTTTTTTTTTTTTCTTTTTTTTTTTTAACAATGTTGCAGCAGTGTCAGTTATAACTTGTTCATTCTTGAGCATGTAGAATGAAGTCTGACATTTCTCCCACAGCAAGATTTGTCCATGTGTTAATTATGAGAGAAGTCAGACCAATGATATGTCTTGCGTATGATATTGACTCATTGATGCGTGTGGCTGAGGTGGTCTTGGCTTGAATGGGAGAAACCAGATCTTCATTGCTGGCAACAGTCAAGAGATATGATAAGGAGGATAATTATCAGGCCATGTTGTTGCTGCAGATCACTTGTTCAGCGCATCTACTGAGTGCTAACTAGTATCAGTATGACATTGTGATTAATTACCTAAATTTGAAGCCTGCCCATGGTGACCTGATAGTGATAGCTCTCTAGCATGGGGACTGCTGATGGGTGTGGCTGTGTATGGGATGTTCAGGGTGAATGGCATTGAATTATGACATTGAAACAGCATGGAACAAATGAAGATGAGGCAGCCCCTCTGAAAAAAAAGGTAGAAAAAAAGACAAGTTGAGCCTTGATTAGGTTATGTATATCTAACAAAATAATGGTGAGTTTCAGTGCTTCAGTTGGAAAACTATTTTTCTTTAAGTGTTACAAATACTGAAACAGTGGTATGTTTTTTGCCCACTACAGCATGGCGACCAGAAGACATGGAGATCAACACAGGGATCTTCATGGAGCTCTGGTCAGCGATACCAGAATCATAATGGGCTGAGCAGGGATCGGGTGAGTTTGGTTGGCTTTTCAGTTTGGTTTGAACAAGCTGTTACATGCGTAACACATAAACATGTACATTTGATTGATTCAGAGAGTGAGAGTACTCAAGAGTTCAAAATTTTTTTGGTTTTTTTAGCATGTAAGGATGATGTGGGTCACAGGTGGATTACTTACAGACCAGATTTCTGTCCACAGTGGAGGGAGAATTATGACTCCCAGTCCAGCTACCCATCCCAGTCCTACAACAGCTGCCCCATGCCAGGTCCCAGCCGCCCCCACACTGACCAGGGCTCCTCCTTTCATCGCAGCAGCAGCAGTCATTACAACAGAGATCACCACAACCACAGTGGCTTCAGTGGCAGCCACTACTATGGCTCTCACCGCAGTTACGGCTACCAGAGACGCTACTAGATCTCGGGAAGTGGGTTGGGTGTGGTGATGAATCATTTCACTGAACATCTTCAATGTCTTTTTTAGTTTTTGAATGTGGTCAGGTTTTATGGAAAAGTGGAATTTGGTTTGGATAAAAATCGTGCAGATCATTGTCATCATTTGTTGATCCAATTCTGCTGGCCACAAGTGACTTGAACTGTCGTTGCTGATCATGGTGTCATCAAATGATAGAACTGAAGAACTGCTCCATGCTGGTTTCTCCCATCCATTTGGTTAGAATGTGAGAGTGCTGTTGTATCAGTGGTTTGATTGGATTGTGCACGTGTGTAAGTGTGTCATTGAATGATGTGTGGATAATCAGTCTGTTAAAGCATTAGCTTTGTGGTGTTTTGATCTTGTTTATTGGTCAGTCCATAGCATGAAAATGATTAAAAGAATATTTTGGCATTGTGGAAAAAAGTGAATGGAAGGGCAAAGAAAGATTCACAGGAGGCGACAAGATAGTGGGAACAAAATCCATGTCATGAAACATGCTAAACGCGTTGGTTTAACAAGCAGGTTTCTCTCACCTCTCTGGTTTTAACTGTGTGGCTGCCACTCCAGAAATAAGCATGACAAGAAAACAGCTTGCTGTCTGTGTTTGAGGTCAGAATGCCAAGGCATGGTTTCAGATACGGGTGCCCTTTAAAAAGCAATAAAAGCACCTTTATCACTTCAGTATGTAGTTTTTTTATGTTTTAATTTAAGAAAAAATGAAATTAATGGAAGAGAAACAATGATGATAGCATGTGAAAAAAAGAAACAAAGCAAAAGAGGTTGAGAAGAAATATTTAATACACTTTTTATCCGGGCACTGTCTGAATAGATTTCACTCAGTCTGTGCATGAAAGATACAGAGAGTGGTAGAGGGTGAATGTATTCTCTTGTTTACAGCCATTTTCTCCATTCCCATACTCCTGTGCTGGGTGTTAACTTGGCGTAAGGAAGCACCTGTTCAGTATTTGTTAGATTCAGATTTGAGTGTATAAACTACATTTGGCTCAATTTTGTGGCTGACGCAAAACCCCTCTGGCTTTCTTCTGGCTCTGTAGTTTGGTACCTTCAGCTCTGAGCACTTCCAACATTTTTCATTTGATGACCAATGCTGAAATGGACAAAAGGCAGGTTTGTGCTCAGTCACCCACAGTTTTGTTTTGTTTGGTTTGTTTTTGTTTTTTTTGTTTTTTTTGTTCACTTTCTCACTTTATCCACTTCAGCAGTAATTTCAGTTTCTACTTTCCACAATGGATTCCTTATCTCCTTCTATTCTTAACTTAAGACACAAATTGCCAGTTGAAACCTCATCAGATTTTTGTCATTTCACACTAAGTGTATACCTTGCTCAGCCAGTAGTGAGCAGTAGACATTTTGGGGTGCAAAGGTGGTAGAACCATTGTTGTGGAAAGCTCATGTCCTGTGAACAGGGAAAAGGCTTTGCTAAATGCTTGTGGGGAGCCTTGGGGTGGGGGGCTGGATTTATAGAGGGCCTAAGGAAACCACTATCAGCAACAAGGTGAGGTGTCCTGACCCGTCCTCCTGGCACTGTCCCTTCCCCACATGGAGTCCCTACATGCACTCCTTCAGATTCAAGGTATCTATGTCCAGAACAAGTTTGGAGGTGTGTGGGAGATCAAATCTGCCTGTGCTATGAGCTTTGCATCCAGCCATTTCTCTGTCACTCACTGGAGATTGTCACCAGAATGAGTCCTCAGACATACTGACTCCACTCTGAAAGTAAAGAAGTGTGTTAATTTGTTGAGCTGGAACGAAGGCTGGGGGCTCTTGCTACTGTGTTGAGCCTCAAAATTGGGCCAGAGGAACGCTATTGGTTGTAATTTGTGCCAATTTGACACAGTATATTGGTCAGAGTCTACAAAGAACACCACCTCACAAATCTTAAGGGGGTGCGCTGGAGGGAGGGGGGTCCTTTTTCTGTTTGGGAGGGAAAAAAAATCAGTAGGAATTACATGTGAGTCTTGAAGGCTTTGCCTGTCTTTATTTTGGGATATTATCTGAATCATTAGTTCTCTCTATCAGTGTATGTTACATTTTTCTGTTTTTTGTACATGTTAATATCTGTGTGTTGTGTGTATGATTTAGTTGTGGTGTGTATGTTTAAACTAATTTGTATGTTTGTGTGATTGATTACATGTACCACAAAGTGTGATTGAATATGTGTACCTCAGTGTTGTATTCTTTTTGTTCATCTAGATTCTGTTTGAAACTATGGGTCTTACAAGATAAATAGGTTTGTATACGTGCATTTGTGAGAACACAGTTTGTAACTCAAAGCTTATCTAAACAGTAGACAGAGTGAGAATGGAGATATGTATCCATGGGGTCATGGACTTGTCAGTGTGATCATGAACACCTTGTTTATCTGTGAACACCAAACAGCATTCATATTTTTGCATACAACGAAGATGATTTTTTCCTATTTCATGGCAGAAGTGTGTTGGGTGTATGTTTTGGTGACTGTGAATTTGTTATTTGCAATTAAAAAAAAAATAATAAATAAAAATTTTATATATATAATAAATGAATATATATATATTATATATATATATATATATATATATATATCTGGAATATAGACTACTGAAAGAAAACTAGACACAAAAGTAAACTTTGGAGAATATCACTTTCTTCAGAAGTCCATGTTTTTCCTGAAAGTATTGCTCATAAATGGACAAGAAACGTATGGTAAACTGTAATGTTAACAAAAACAGTTCTTTGTAATGAAAAAGTTGGTTGTTGAAAAAGAGCCAGTTCTTAGTTGCCCCAGACACAAGAGACCAGGGGAACCGCATTCAGCATTAGTGTTCTGCAGACTGCTTTCTCTTTCTTTAGACACTACAGTGATTCAGCACAGTAAAATTGCTGATGAACCCTGGTTCAGTTTCAGAAAGCTAATTATGGGTGAGCGTTTGTGTATAAAGGAGAGCATGTGTTTGTGTCACTGAGAGAGAGAGAGTTGGTTTTAAGTGTTCTGAATGTTATAAAAAGATTTTCTGTTGTGATGTGTGTGGCAGGGCGTGTTAGGACTTTTTTGTTGGTTTGATTTTTTTTCTTTTTATAATCTCAAAATTGTCATTACAAGTTGATTAATAATTTACAGTAGATTTGTTAACCTTGTGGTTTCTGAAAGTTTTGAATGAAGTGTAAGGAGAACAAAATCACTGTACATTTCATTTTTGTTCTTTATTTGTTCATAATATTCTTTTTGTTGGTTGTTTGTTTTAGAGGTTAGTTGGTGTTTGTTTTGTTGTTGTTGTCGTTTGTGTGTGTGTGTGTGTGTAGTTTTTTTTTGTTTTTTTTTTTTTTTTGTTTTTGTTTCAATCCCCAGGAATTTAAATTTCTGTGTGATTTGTAGTATTTGTAATAAAAGTGAAGAAGCCCTTCTCCATGGAGATATTGGCAATGTGGATCTCCAATTTCTGGGAATTTTGTGTTGCAAATTTAGTCTTTTCTATTGATCATACTGTGTGCTATTGTTTCTGTCTTTTCTTTACAGTGTCTCTCTTTTTCATTTGAAGTCTCTTTTTTTTTTCTTTTTTTTTTTTCTCTTTTCCCATTTCCAGCCTATTTGATGTTGTGAACTACAGACGTTATGGATGGGCATTTTTCATGTGTTTTTTTGCTGCCCTTTTTTCTGCGTGTTCATTTTTTGTGCGTGTGTGTGATTTCACTGCATTATTTATGAATACTATTTATGGTTTTTCTTTTTATCCTTCTGTTATATAATCTGTATCAGCGTGCTGATGGTTCTTGTAGTTGGTGCATGGTTGGTATTTCTGTTTCCCGATCACACCTCTCTTGACACTGATTACATTTTTTTTTCATTGATGTGTGATTCAGCTTGCTGATGGTTCTTGTTGGTGCTTGGTTGGTATTTCTGTTTCCATATCACACCTCTCTTGACACTGATTACATGATTTTTCATTGATGTGCGATCTGCATGCATACACACTTGATACTGATAATATTGATTCAGGCACAACCAATGACAGTCAGTGCTTATCACTGTGTTGACAAGGGAGATCAGAAGAATCTCAAATCTCCAAGCTTAGTTCACTAGGGTTTAAACCAGCCATGAAAAAATTAAGATCATTCTAAGTTTTATTCTAAGGATAGAGTGATAAGAATGTATCTACTATACAGGTGTAATAGTACCAATGGAAGATGAAAAATGTATAATGAAGGCTGTGCCGAATCTGACCATTGTTGAGATAAATGGATTGTGAAAGAAAAGCGCAAAGTGAAACCACATGACCGCAATTGAACTGTTGTGTTTGGGCCTTGAGTCCGACTTTCTGCTGCAAGAAAGTCAGCAGTTGTCTTATTTCAGGAGCAACATTAACTCAACAGTGTCGACTCACAATAGCTGTCCAGTCTCAAACAATCTGGATTGGTCACTTTTTTGTTTTGGAGGGGATAATATGGCTTCTTTTTTTTTTCTTTTACAAACCAGGTTAGTCGCTGTATTTACTTATACTGTACTTATATTTCTTCTTGTTTTTATATGTATAGATATGTGATAGAATCATTTGAATTTCCCATGATTTGTGGGTTTTTTCTGTTTTTATTTCTAATTGTGTGAATTTCTTTTTTTATATATCTATTTTTATTCCTTGACACTACATTTTATGAAGCGATCTGGCTATCTTTTTGTGAGCTGGTAGGTCATCCTTTTCTGACATGGAAACTGTTCCATGTTGTGCAGCAATGTCATGTTTAAGACAAGCAGTACTGGTAATGTTCACTGATGTCAGCAACTGAACTAGAACAACAACAGTAGTACAATGTGGTAAGATTTACATCAGTCTTGCAAACTGTAAATTATTAATCATCATGCATGTTGTTTGTGTTTCGTTTCATGTGGCAATCTTCAGGGGATACTGCTTATTGGACTTGGAGGAATTTAGTTGTGTAGGATATATTGTTTTCAAAATAAATGTGTGGGTATTGGTTGTTGAAATTAAACGGAGCCTGGTTTGACAAGCATTTCTGACCTCATTTATGTGTAGACTGTACATTTGTTAGCATGCCTGTGTGTGCATCATTGCATATGTTTGAAAGTTGGTATGATGAGTGAGGTTTGAATAAATTCAGACTTCATACAGATGTGAATGAAAGCTCTTGGATGCATGTTTTGTGTTAATTGTCTGATGTGCTTTTGGTTTGATGTTTGAGATGATGCACATGTGTGTACATGATTAAGAGAGAGAATGTACTCCCACCTGTTTTATCGAATTTACATCCGAATTGACATCCATCTGTGTGTTATTTCCTCAGTGAGGAGATGAGTTGCCCAGAACTGAGGTGTTTGAATATTGAAGCCAACACTGGAAATCACATTGATTGTTATCTGTTGGAGACATATGGCTGTATCAGCTTCAGACACAAGGAACCATACACGTGACAGTTCAGCAAGTTATGTGTGCTTTGACAGGATTTGAAGTTTAGCAGTGTGTGTCGTTTGTAACGGTAAAAGGTTTGTAATTTTTGCTGGGTTTGTCTGTTTAAAGTTACGTGGAGTATTTTTTTGCTGTGGCACGTAACATGTTTCATGTGTCTATGATCATGACTTACATTCAGCTGGTCGTATGAACTGTCAGGTTACATGCTTGGCTACAATAATCCAAAGAAGTTAAGAAAATTAGGTGTGTTGAAAGTGGTATGGTCCGAGTGCATGCTGTATTTATTCAAGAGTGCCTGGTGAGGGCGTACTGAGGTTGCAATGGGCAAACAATTGCTGTTGACAAAAGTTGTGCTTTTGTTTTTCATTCAGGGATTTTTTTTTTTTTTTTTTTTTTTTTTTTTTTTTTTTCTTTTTTGCTGGTGGAAATACAGTTTACAGGATGGTTTAGCAGTCATGAATGTTTTTGATTCATGATAATTTTTGTTTTATTGTCTGTATATAAATTGTAGTTTATCGTCATTATTGAAACGGACACACTGACAACAAAATGCACTGTTACAGTGGACTGATGTTTTGTGATTGGTGGTCTGTTCTGCACTACACCTGTGGTTTGGGTGAATGGGGAGCAGTATTGGAACATAGCATCCCCTTTGCATTCCCTGTACCTGGGGCAATATATAGCAAAAAATTTTTTTCCTTCCGTTGTACTTACCCTTTACACTTTTACTCCTTGTGTTGAGAAGAGAGTTGGAACAGACACTGCAGGAGAATTCACCTTACCACATTTACTCCCTGGCTTGAGAAGAGAGTTGGGACAGACACTGCAGGGGAATTCATCTTTCCACATTTACTCCTTGTGTTGAGAAGAGTTGGAACAGACACTGCAGGGAATTCACCTTACCACATTTACTCCTTGTGTTGAGAAGAGAGTTGGAACAGACACTGCAGGGGATTTCATCTTTCCATATTTACTCCCTGGCTTGAGAAGACAGTTGGAACAGACACTGCAGGAGTATGGTGTTTTAGTGGAGGTGGTTTTTTTTCGTTCGTTTTTGTGTGTGTGTGTGGTTTTTTTTTGTTTGTTTGTTTTTTGTTGTTTTTTGTGAATAGACCTTGCTGGGTCAAGTTTCAAGGTCATGTGTCTTTGTTAGTTCGTACTTCAGCTGTCTTAACTTACAGTGTGGGTAGGGTGGGTGGAAATGAAGAATGATGGGGGAAGGAATTGGGCATAACGTTATGTGTATTGTTTATTGTGGTTTTGCCAGATCTACAGAATTATTGGCATTGATAGAGATGTTTTAGATCAGATGTTCTGCAGAATGACTTGTCACAGACTGTTTTGACAGATGTATAAGAAATAAATCTGTTGGAAGCTGCAGAAATCTTCACACACCAGTGCACTGTGCAGTTCATCGCTTCAGGGGGTTGAGAGTCAAAAGGCACAATCTGCTGTGCTGGTAATTTAATGTCAGGATTTTGTTTCATCATCAACAAACATTACTTTTGCCGACACTCATGATTTGCACTATCAGACCTCAGCTGCATGGTTGATACTGAAGGCTGTAACTTGAAATATTGTTATGTTAATGGAAATTGATCCATTATAAAGAGTCGCATTTGTATCTGTTCTTGTTAGTGCTGTTGAAATGAAGAAAGTTAGCGGGGGGAGGGTTGAAGGGTGGTGGTGGTGGTATACTAGCTGATTCCTGTAAATGTGAATGCAATTCTGGCAGAGAAATGACCACAGACTTGTCCTGAGTTTTCAGGTTTATTTGGCAGCAGGGAGGGTGGGTAATGGGACAGTTGCCTTTCCCCATGTCACCAGTTTGGCCTTCTGTCCTCGCTTTCAACTTACAATTCTTCAGATCTGTCAGGTCCATGTAGACACCTGTAAATGGCAGTGATATGAAACAAGTACTGCTGGATAGGTTTGCATCCCCTGACGCTTCTAAAGTGTTCTCCTCAGTGTGCATGTGTGTGATAGATTATGATTCACTGTGTGAAGTGTCCAGTGGTGTGCCATTTGCAGAGCAAAAAACGTCAAAAGTTTATGTATATGCGTGTGTGTGTGTGTATATTTTGGGAATTTTATTGTGTGATACACAGTGTACATGATGTTTTAATTTATAACCCGGGGAAAAAAGAAAGTGCAAGCATACTCTTGATGTTGCATGTCAAAAAATGTGTCCGGAAATAATGTCACAAGCACACTGTGTGTGTGGAGACGAGTGTGTGCAATAGCATGTTTTCCCTTCGTTGTTATTGCTGTATTTGGTGATAATCTGATGGGATTTTTTGTTGTGCGCATGATGGCATATCTGTTTGGTGTGGTTAGATGTACAAGGGATGTTCATCAAAGATTTCCCATGGCCCACTTCCCATGGACTGAGAGGAATGAAACTTGGCACAGTTATTAGTCTTTCTCTATATAGGTACAAGCATGGGTGACACATTTCTCCCATCGTTTATGTAGCTGTGAAGACCCTACCACTGTAGAAGTCTGCAGGTTATGCCACCAGCATCTTAATCCACCATAGCACTTGTAAAAAAGAAACCTATGAGTTCAGAGAAGCAAATTGCCACGTGAACTATATGTATCATTATACATGTACAATTTCAGTTACCTACAAAAAACAGAAGTAAGTCTGAGAAAAGGTTAAAGAACATCCCTTATAAAAGAATTTGTACAACATCTAGGCTCTGAGGCAGTACATTCTGGAAGGGTATCAAATGGCTGGATAGATATTTTGTGAATTCATTGTGACGGCTTCAGTAAATAATTTTGGTCACAACTCTTTATTAAGTATATGAATAAAGCACAGCCAAACTTTATGGTCACATGATTGGATTGCTGTGTCAAAAACTGGCCAGAACATGGCTCAGCTACACACAAAGATTTACTACATTTAGTGTTGTGAGTATGCTTACTCTCTTTTTAGATGACGTATGATCATACTGAACGTTTGCCCATTTCACCCACTTTAAATGTGTAATAGCTGAACATGCAGGGAGGGCAATATATTTGGCCTGAGTGTTATTTTTCTTGTAAGATAATGAGGGCAGTGTCAGTTTAACAATGGTTTTAAGATTCATGCCAGTGTTAAGTCTTATAAGATCAGCAGGCAGACCTACAATTCTGCTTTCTGTGAAGTATATGCTTGTGTAGGATTTTTTTGGGTTTTTTTTTTTTTTTTTTTTTTTTTTTTTGGTTTTGTTTTGTTTCTTTTTTTTTTGGATAGAAAGTCCACAGAGTATACAGATAATCAAATCAGTATTGTTGGACTTTGTGCCTAAAGCTCCATTTCATGTGACCTTACTGATATATCAGAGCTGTGCAGTGGCTTGGGTGTTGAGAGAAATTTGGTCTGTCATGTACTGTTTTCTTGTCAAGAAATGTGTTTCTTGTAAATTTTGTTCTCATGGAATAAGGGAAGAACGAGAGAGAGAGAGAGAGAGAGAGGGATTAATTTATTTCTTCATGGACAGCATATATGTGTCATATGCCCCAATCAGCTGTCTTTAAGGATTGCTCCTTTTGTATGAATGGTGTTGACCAGCTGTTTTGCTTTTTTTTTTAATGGTCACTTTGCAATGCTTAGACAGTAGTGGTAGTTATTTTATAGGCATAGGCCATCCTGTTCAAACGTTTTCAATCAGTTCCAACTAAGTTTTTTGTACACACATGTATGCATGCATGTGTAAGAAAGAACTAAAAAGGCCAAAGGTTGGAATATTCATTTGTGCTGTCTTGTTTGAACTATAATAATGCTCATCAGTCATACAGATTTGATCCATCCTGGTAGACTCTGGTGATACCTGACATGACTTGGATGGTAATTTTTCTTTTCTTGTTATCAAAACATTGCAAGTTTACTTTATGTTCATTTTTCACACACCTGCCCTGCTGATGCAGAATTTAGATTTGTTTTTGAGACTTTTTCTACCAAATAGCTTGTTTAGAGATGAAGCCAGTGTGCACAAACACAGTGAGATGCGCACACTTCTGCAGTTTCAGTATAGTGCCAGAGTAGTCACTGTATCACATGTGAGAACTATCACATGCCTGATATGGGCACACCAATGAAGGCCCTTTTTTTTTTCTTTTTCTTTTTTTTTAAGGGAGAAAATAGATGATTTGAAACCAAAAACAAAATCTGGTCTGTGTGAATGACTTCAGTAAAGTTAAGTTGAACTGTTGGAACTAAAAATAAGATCTTGCGGGTAGGCTGATCTTTGAGTGCATTTTTTGGCGAGTGGAGCACTGCAGATTATCTCCTACTTACCCTGCACCCAACCCCACCCTCCTTCCCAATGAATTTTTTTTTATATTTTTTTTATAAATAATGTTTCAACCCAAATCATGAATGAAAGGAGGGAAACTAGGACAGAAATGTTTATGTGCATTTAAATGGTGAAGGATTCACAAGTTACATGTTAGATTTGTCTTGGCACTCTTGTTAGCTTTCCAAGTGATAACAGTTTGCATGCATTAGAATGGGGAAGGATTCACGAGTTACATGTTACTTGTGTCTTAAAATTCTTGTTTACTTTCCAAGTGATAAAGATGACAGGTAGATGAAAGAATGTCTTTAAATGAGAAAACCGTGTAATTGGGGAAGAATGTACCGCATGATGAAACAAGTTTTATCATTTCCTGATAAGAATCCATTGGAAGAAGCTTTTATGAGCGCACATAAACTTGCACAAACACTTTGATGTGGCCATGACAGTGCTTCAGTCTTGGCTCTGATGCTCTGTGTGTGTGTGTGTGTCTGAGGTGAGAGAGTGTGCGCGTAGTTCTAAGCAGGCCAGTATTCACAGAGCCTTCATCGGTGAACCACACTTTGTACATTTCTGCTGAATGTTCAGCAGGATAGAACCAGAAGCTGGCGATGTGATGCTCTATCAACATTTTTTTTTTTTTCTATAACGGGAGGCAAAAAATGAAACATGAACAAATGTAAGCTTTCTAGTCACTGGTAATTCTGACTGCGGTTAAAGTGAATGGTATGAGGAATAATGCACAGCATATGCCATTCAGGACAGCCCTTACAACATGCAGTAAATATACTGGGAATGGGAAGTTAAGGGTTTGAAGAGTAAGAGAGTGGACAGGGTGGGGAAGTGGGTGAAATGAGGATTATTAATTGTGAAGGCTACAGTTCTTTAAAAGAAAACAGAAATCTTTCATACACTGTAATCCATAATGCAAGTATTGTGCTTGCAAGGGAGCTTTGATATGTTTTACTCTGCTGCTCCGTTTCACATCATTTAGCTTTAGAAGTTCTACCCATCTCCCTTTTTGTCATCACTTTTGTTTTGACATACCAAGCCAGTTCTGCATCCTTGTTTGTATACACATATTCTTTCCTTTTTTCTTTCTTTTTTTTTTTTTTAAGTAGGTTTGTTTTATTATTGCCATGCTTGACAGTTGTGACCAGATTGATGTTTGGATATATTTGAGTACATTGAATGACAAAAGAAAAAAAAGAGAAAAAAAAAGATTTGACGATGTTCACAATTGATATCAATGGCAGTTCTTGTTTGTGTGTAAAGTATGCAAAAAAAAACAACAACCCATAATTGTCTTGTGTGTAAATAAAGGCAGTCATGTTTTGAGTGTTTCTCTGCATTTGCTGTTGTCATGAGAAATGAAGTTTCATGGGTTATTGCTGTCTGTGTTTGTGAGAGAGAGAAACTGAAAGAAATGATTGTGCAGTCAAACAGTACACATCATCCAAAAATTGAAGGTGAGGAAAATCTCCCTATTTGTAGTAGTAAGAATTCACAGTATTCAATTCAGTCTAAAAAAATCAACAATATTCAATCTAACATTATTTGATAAACCCAGTTTTGGGGTTTCAACCTCATATTTAACTTTGCTGTGCATTTTCCACGCAGAGGGGAGTACTCATTCAGTGCATTTGCCACACAGAAGAGGGAAGTTCTTGTCAGTCTGGCTCTCTGTAAGTGTTATTAAATTTCTCCGGATGAATGGCCCGATCAGACCTTAGATACTTTGTATTTTTGGAGTGGCACCAAATTTCCATAATGACTACGAGTTAAGTATGTGGAGTGATGGCCTAGAGATAATGTGTCCGCCTAGGAAGCGAGAATCTGAGCGCGCTGGTTCGAATCCTGGCTCAGCCGCCGATATTTTCTCCCCCTCCACTAGACCTTGAGTGGTGGTCTGGACACAAGTCATTCGGATGAGACGATAAACCAAGGTCCCATGTGCAGCATGCACTTAGCGCACGTAAAAGATCCCACGGCAACAAAAGGGTTGTTCCTGGCAAAATTCTGTAGAAACATCTACTTCGATAGGAAAAACAAGTAAAACTGCACACAGGAAATTTTTTTTTTTTATGGGTGGCGCTTAGTGTAGTGACACACTCTCCCTGGGGAGAGCAGCCCGAATTTCACACAGAGAAATCTGTCGTAATAAAAAGAAATAAAAAATCTTAACTGACCTGTCCATGCTTCACTGCGACCAATAAATGCAGTGTGTGTTGCTGTGCCTGCGAGCAGGAGTTATTTTCAGGTTGACTGGCTCAAGTGAACAGTGTGTGTCAGCAGTGGTATCTGACCCACTTTCGTCTTGGTCACAAGGCAGACAAGGGGCCTAATCATGGCTATATAATGTTCTGAATTTTATCGGCTTCAGACTCTTTGTGCTTTCCTAGATTTGTTTTCAAGTCATCAGTGTGTGCAAATTTGGAACAAAAAATATGGACACTTTCATCATCTCACTGTATGATAGTATAAGAAGGGAGAAGTTTTTTTGGGGGGGGTTGAGGGGGGCTTATTTCTTACCTATTCAAATGGGTCATCTGTAGGGTAAGTCAGGTGTGCCTGTGCACCAGAGTTGAGGAATGTGAACGCCATGAGTTGGAACACTGCCCTACTAGTAACACCTGACTAGGAAGTGAGCGTCCATGGGTTTCAGTCCCATATACAGCCCCAGATTTTTACTCCCACCTCCACCAGACCTCGAGGTGGTCTGTGTGCTAGTCATTTGTAAGAGACCATAAATCAAGGTATCATGTGCAACATGCACTTGCAAAAAGAAATAAAAATAAAGAATGGTGTAGCACGCTGGCTAAGGCTTTCTCCAGAGAGAGCAGCCCAAGTTTCACATGGCGAAATATGTTGTGAAAAAAGATATTCAATACAAATAATTTTTTTTAAATGATATCAGAAGTGATACTTTCTCCAGGGAGAGCAGCCCAAATTTCACCTTTTTAAAAAAAAATATTAGAAGTGATCACTTAGATACGAAAATATACTGAGAGCCCCCACGTTGTATATCAATAGTTGAGTTCTTTAAATTCTGTATCGTAAGTCAGAAACTTGCCACAAGCTCATCTGTTTGCTTGCTTGGTGTGTGACATCTTGACAACTGCTTAGCTCAGAGTCTGTGTTCAATGAAAAAACAACAACATATCAATAAGGAAGATACCTTGGTCCAAGGTCAGCGAATCGAAGTAAAACTAATAGACGAAAAATAAAGAGGCACCGAGATGTAGCAGGGACAATACTCACAAACGAACCACACAGTTATTTGTTCTTTGCACGTTCTGTATTCACAAAAATATTTTCTGCAACATACTACAATTTACTATTCAGAGATACTGGAACATGTCTGATACATGTATATTATTATAATTCACTAATATACAACCATCTTTCTTCAAGATGCTTCAAAAGAGTACATGTGTTAAAACCGTTTTACAGCAGGTATCATATGGAACAATTATACAGCCAGTTTATGTAAGTTAAAACGGTGACACATGCAGAATCACATACCATGCGTTTTCCTGCCAAGGTCTTTGTTTCAGTATCAAGAAAACACACACACACATCACGCACATGCTAAAAATGGACACGCTTCCAGTTTCAGTAAAGGAGGCATCAAAACTTGTGGACTGACCCAGAAAGGATCCACATCTGAAGAAAACTACAAAGGGGGGCAGGTGCCAATCAGCAGACTGGTCCGATCCTTGAGAGCCTACCATAAGTGTGATGTATAAACAATATTTACCCTAAGATGAAGTAAGATAAATCAACCAATAAGTAAAACAAGAGCCTACCATAAGTGTGATGTATCAAAAATATTTACCCTAAGATGAAGTAAGATAAATCAACCAATAAGTAAAACAAGAGCCTACCATAAGTGTGATGTATCAAAAATATTTACCCTAAGATGAAGTAAGATAAATCAATAAGTAAAACAAGAGCCTACCATAAGTGTGATGTATCAAAAATATTTACCCTAAGATGAAGATAAATCAACCAATAAGTAAAACAAGAGCCTACCATAAGTGTGATGTATAAAAAATATTTACCCTAAGATGAAGTAAGATAAATCAACCAATTAGTAAAACAAGAGCCTACCATAAGTGTAATGTATAAAAAAATATTTACCCTAAGATGAAGTAAGATAAATAGACCAATAAGTAAAACATGAGCCTACCATAAATGTGTTGTATCAAAAATATTTTCCCTAAGATGAAGTAAGATAAATAGACCAATAAGTAAAACAAGAGCCTACCATAAGTGTGATGTATCAAAAATATTTACCCTAAGATCAAGTAAGATAAATCAACCAATAAGTAAAACAAGAGCCTACCATAAGTGTGATGTATAAAAAAATATTTACCCTAAGATGAAGTAAGATAAATCAACCAATAAGTAAAACAAGAGCCTACCATAAGTGTGATGTATAAACAATATTTACCCTAAGATGAAGTAAGATAAATCAACCAATAAGTAAAACATGAGCCTACCATAAGTGTGATGTATCAAAAATATTTCCCATAAGTAAGATAACCAGTAAGTAATTTTTTTTTTCAATGAAAGATGCATCCAACCAGTGGTGTGGACAGCTCTGGAAAGCAGTTCATCACAAACTGTGAACAGGGAAATACATGATGGAAGGGGAAAAAAAACAGTCTTACAGGAATGCTGAGACTCCTGCTCAGTTACAGAATTTGTAAGCGTCCCCCGATTTCCCCTAAAAAAATAATAATAATAATAATCAAAGACTGAACAGAGGTAGAACCAAAAAAAGGGACAACACTACCACAGAAGTAGGACTGTAACACAAAAGTGGTTTGTTTGTTTTTTGTTTTTATCTTCCATCCCCTGAATTGAATACAAAATGATAAAAATGAGAATCTCCACAATTCAGGGCAGTTTATAACAGACTGAATATCATGGAAACTGGCTGGTGTTGATACTGAATATCATGGAAATTGGCTGGTGTTGATACTGAATATCATGGAAACTGGCTGGTGTTGATTCACACAACCAGGCAGCCAATGGTCTGCCCTTGGACTGAAAGAAACCAGATGGCCTATAAAAGGGGAAAAAAAAGAAAAAAAAAGAAAAAATAAGTCCTTTGTTTCACAATGTTTTCTATGTCAAATTGCATTTTACAGTGGAAATCTTTTCTTTGACACAAGGGGATTTTAAAGTACAGAAGCTCAATCTCGAAAAAAGATAAAAGATGGAAAATTGTTCCCTGACACACTGGAGAATGAGAAATAAAAGTGAAAAACAAAACTACAACCAACCAACCTTTAACAATGCTGCAGAAATAAAACCAGAAGCTTCTTTGACTACAGATGAACACAAACTATGTGTAGCTGTTACAGTGCAACCAACACAGCATCTCTCAAAGATCATCGCATACATTAAGTGACAGCAACTGTTTTCACACCTCTGCTACTACAAAAGACAATCACACTTATACTATGACTAGGAGCTCTGAGTATATTACCAGTGTACACCAAAACATGTATGTAGATTTTCAACAGTTGGTCAGTAATGTCAAGACAAACTATGGTCTCAAAACACGTGAATCAGTCACTGTAATACAAGAATAGTAACCAGCCAAGATGCGCGCGCACGTACACACACACATACACACGGTCAATGCAAAGTTGTCAAAGAAAATCAAGAACATATCTGCAAACATGCCTGTATCATTTTGGCTGAGTCATATTTGGTGTTCCAACAAGCATGAAATACAAACCATCCACAGTAATGTTACACTGAACTCACACTTGGCTAAACAAATGGTGCAGACTGTGTCTTGTTTCAACAACTGATATAATACTGATGCTTTAACAGTTATGAAATAGGGCAGTATTGCTTTGAAAACAGCTGCCTTTAATTCTGTGCATTTTTATCTTTCTTTGTTTTTTTTTTTCAAAAAGAAATTACTGCAAGTTGGGCATTCCATTGGGTAGGGAATGAAAGGAGATCTGACAGTGAATGTCTTACGTATCAAAATTAAAAACAAAATCCAGTTCAACACTCAGAATATTTCTCTCAATTTATCTCATTTAATATACTACAAACCCTTCAGCTGCTGTGAAACTCTTTCCACGAAAGATGATTCATTGATTAAGCTGCCATTCAGTGTGTTGGCAACCACTTAAAATGCTTAGTGTTTGTTGTATAAAACTATTTCCAAAAAAAGGAGACCTTTTTGTTGGTAACCTCTTAAAATCCTTACAATTTGTTTACATTTAAAACTACTTCCAATGAAGAAGACCTTTCTTACATTCTGGTTAAATTCATGTGGAATGAAGCCCACATTGTTTCACAAAGTTCGTCTTCCCCCCCCCCCCCCCCCCTCCCCCCCTTATATCTCGCACAGATAAGCGCAGATGATCAGGCATTTCCTCTCGCATTCAAACTACTGCACATACTACGTCTCCATTCAACACAAGTCTTTACAAGCCCCTTTTTTTCATAACCATAACTTTCTGACAACAACGACATATATATATGCATATACATCTGACTGTGCCGTGTCCAAGAGGCTGTGTTGGAGGAAAGTAAGGGGCGAGCAGCAGTGGTTGCCCTTTTCAAAAAAACACACAATCACTTGTGAGGTCACCACTAAATACACTTGAATAATGCTTCTGGTATATTTGTATAAAAACTGCTGAGGACCAACAAGGTAAAAAATATTCTCTCATGCGTCATCGCTGTAACTGATGATGTGCTATCAACACAGCAGAGATTCTGTAAACCTGAAGTCATCAAACAAACATAAGTCTATAGCATAAGTAAGAGGGGTCACAAAAAACTAAAAAATTACACAAAATCCTTCAAATACAGCAAATATTTTAGCGATGAATATCAAGAACGTAGACAAAAAGTTTCTGTTTTTTAACAGTGGTTTTGTGGGTTACAACATCATAAACATTTCTTATTCATTCATGAAGGTACCATTTTGTGTGACATTGCCTTCACATTCAGTCCCAGCAGCTAAGAGGCCACTTGTAAACATGTAAAAATCTATTACTGTGTCCATAAAAAACAAAGTCCAATTTAAACCTTTTTCTAGATTCTGGCGCCATATACAAAGACCAGAAATAAGTATCAGTATCAGTAGCTCAAGGAGGCGTCACTGCGTTCGGACAAATCCATATACGCTACACCACATCTGCCAAGCAGATGCCTGACCAGCGACGTAGCCCAATGCGCTTAGTCAAGCCTTGAAATAAGAAATGCAGCAAGTGCCAAATGGCTACCTGTCACAAAAATGGTAAAGATCAACAATTTCACCATGTTCACATTTCAATGAACTGTTTTTTTTCTAAAACCCATTTAACATTTTTTTCTGAAAAAAATAATTAATGAGATATATCAATTGAAATAAAACTGGTTAATAAGTGGTTAGCAAGTTACAGCTTGTCAAATTAGCTTTAGTAAGTAATGAAAACAATGGTCTTTTTTTCTTTTCTTTTTTTATAACTTCAACGTCTGCATCCACTGAATAATGAGAAAAATAATCCATGGAAGGGAGAAAACATTTGTTCTAATCAACTGTAAATAGATTTCAAAACTCAGCATTGATCTGTTTGAGCAGCATCAACATTGGTCCAGAACTTTGTGAGGCATTGCAGTCCACATACAAAACACATACATACTGTTACACACTCACGACTTTCTGTCCACTCTTTTGTCTTCTCATTTGAAGAATATGGAAAAACAAAGGCAAACAAAGCAGTGAGAAATCGACCTTCAGGCACTGTCTGATCAGATCTGTTTTCCTTATCACTACGGAATCTTATCTTGAATCCCGTGTGTGGGCAGAAAATCTTGATTCGCTCATTGGCTATATATTGATACATAAATTATGATACGCAGAAATAACATCTCTCTCTCCCTCTGTGAGAACTGAAAATATAGTCAGCACACATAATGGTACACCACAAAATGTACATGTCATCATTCCTCCACTTTCATTCTTTCCTTCCCTCTTCCCCTCTCACACACAAAGACACAAACCTACATGTTCACTTGCAAGCACACTTAATGTTCCATTCTTTCCACACACACACACACACAAAATAAATAATAATAATTTCAAAAAGGTGAAATGTGCCAAGCATCTAAAATTTCATGCATAACATTTAACTGCAACTCAAGGGAGTCACAAATAAATTACAATTTCAATATAAACACTAATGGTGATGCTGGTGACACCTGTATCATAAAATGTGAAGCATCAATAAAAATTCAACTTCTGGAATGCATTAAAATGAACTATAAAAAGATATCTATTCCCTTACAGTAAACAACTAAGACTGAAAAAAAAAAAAAAAATCCTGATCTGCACAGTAAAGAAGCACCTTCCTTCTCCTCACAGAAAAAAAAAAAAGCACCAAGTAGATGTGGTCATTCAAAAGAGGAACTGAAGACATCCCCAATTCACACCTATCCTTCAGTGAATATTTTCACATTCTCTCCCATCAATTTTATAAACAACATCAAAAACAAAAGAACATCCATGATAAACGGTTCCATGCATTCTCATAAATTACCAACCCACACACACTCACACAGACACACACATGCACAAAATCCTGCTATCATTTCTCACTTGCAGTCCTCCTCATAATATTTATGCATGATTCTCATGGGAACACTTGACAGAGGGTCAAGCCGACAGAGACAAAGTCCTGGGGGAGACTTGACAAAATCCAAAGATCACCATCACCATCACCACCATCATCATCATCACAGTAAACACAGTTCAGGTCTCTTGCATGGAGTGCCCCGTGGCGTTCCTGCGTCGTGCCGCCAGCATGTCGTAGAACGGGTTTTCGTTGATGCTGCCTCTGTGGTGCATAAAACAGAAACAAATAAAAGAATACACAAACAGTCAATCATCTTCTTTTTTTTTAAATAGTACAATAACAGTAACAGTCGTTAATAGATGTCTCCACATGAAATGATGCAGTAAATAAAAAATAATAAGTACAGATCCATAAACTGTAAAAAAATCAAAAAACATACAACTTAAGTCACAACATACAGGTGTGGTGGTAAAATCGTTAGAACAACAGGTCTCGTCTGAGTTTCCTGAGTTCGATCCCCATCACACCTGGTGGGTTAGAGATGGAGATTTTTCCAATCTCTAAGGTCAGCATGTGCAGACCTGAGAGAGCCTGAACCCCCCTTCATGTGTATACATACGTAGAAGATCAAATAAGCATGGTAAAGATCCTGTAATCAGCGTCAGCGTTCGGAGGGTTATAGAAACAAGAATATACTCCAGTATGCACACCTCTGAAAACAGAGTATGGCTGCCTACATGGCGGGGTAAATAAACAAAACAGTCATACAAGTAAACTGTTAGATGAGTGTATAATAATAATAATACTAATAATGGATAGTTATATAGCACACTATCCAGAAATCTGCTCTAGGTGCTTTACAAAAACGCTTTTGTTAACATAAAACATCACATCTGTTACATGCACACACCAAAATGTGACTACACACACACACACACACACACACACGCACGCACACACGCACGCACGCACACGCACACACACACACAAACGCTGCATACATACATTTTAACATACATGTGTATCTAGCAGCTACCTGACACCAGCTACTTATAACAGTGTATAAGTGTGTGTGTTTGTGTGTGTGTGTGTGTGTGACTGAGACCTGACTGAATGACACAGGAAATGAACTGATAAGCGCCCAGTGACAGCTGTCAGTCAGTTCTATCCAGGTAGGCAGCCTGTTGTGCAAATGACTCCGTGTTTGTAAAGTGCTTTGAGCTTGGACTCTGACTGAGGCGTTATATAAGTATCCCTAGCATCATCATATCATCAATTCATACCCTCCGATACTACACATCAGTAACGACATACCTGATACTACACATCAGTCACCACGTACCTGGTACTACACATCAGTCACACCACATACCTGATCCTACGATCAGTCACCACATACCTGATCCCACACATCAGTCACACCACATACCTGATACTACACATCAGTCACACCACATACCTGATACTACACATCAGTCACACCACATACCTGATCCTATGATCAGTCACCACATACCTGATCCTACGATCAGTCACCACATACCTGATACTACACAACAGTCACACCACATACCTGATACTACACACCAGTCACCACATACCTGATACTACACACCAGTCACCACATACCTGATACTACAATCAGTCACACCATACCTGATCATATGATCAGTCACACCACATACCTGATACTACACACCAGTCACCACATACCTGATACTACACACCAGTCACCACATACCTGATACTACAATCAGTCACACCATACCTGATCATATGATCAGTCACACCACATACCTGATACTACACATCAGTCACCACATACCTGATACTACACACCAGTCACCACATACCTGATCCTACGATCAGTCACCACATACCTGATACTACACAACAGTCACACCACATACCTGATACTACACATCAGTCACACCACATACCTGATACTACACATCAGTCACACCACATACCTGATCCTATGATCAGTCACCACATACCTGATCCTACGATCAGTCACCACATACCTGATACTACACAACAGTCACACCACATACCTGATACTACACACCAGTCACCACATACCTGATACTACACACCGGTCACCACATACCTGATACTACAATCAGTCACACCATACCTGATCATATGATCAGTCACACCACATACCTGATACTACACACCAGTCACCACATACCTGATACTACACACCAGTCACCACATACCTGATACTACAATCAGTCACACCATACCTGATCATATGATCAGTCACACCACATACCTGATACTACACACCAGTCACCACATACCTGATACTACACACCAGTCACCACATACCTGATACTACAATCAGTCACACCATACCTGATCATATGATCAGTCACACCACATACCTGATACTACACACCAGTCACCACATACCTGATACTACACATCAGTCACACCACATACCTGATACTACACTTCAGTCATACCACATACCTGATCTTACACATCAGTCACACCACATACCTTGTACTACACAGTCACAACATACCTGATACTACACATCAGTCACCATATACCTGATACTACACACTAGTCACCACATACCTGATACCACACATCAGTCACACCACATACCTGATACTACACACCAGTCACCACATACCTGATACTACACATCAGTCACACCACATACCTGATACTACACACCAGTCACCACATACCTGATACTACACATCAGTCACACCACATACCTGATACTACACATCAGTCACACCACATACCTGATACTACACATCAGTCACACCACATACCTGATCCTACACATCAGTCACACCACATACCTGATACTACACATCAGTCACACCACATACCTGATCCTACACATCAATCACACCACATACCTGATACTACACATCAGTCACACACATACCTGATACTACACATCAGTCACCACATACCTGATACTACACATCAGTCACCACATACCTGATACTACACATCAGTCACCACATACCTGATACTACACACCAGTCACCATATACCTGATACTACACATCAGTCACCACTTACCTGATACTACACATCCAGTCATCCTTCTCCTCAGGGCAGGAGGCCGACATGCGGTACACAGTGTGTCTCCCTGAAAACCCAGTCACATGAAGTCACAGTGAGGGGGGTGGAAAACAGAATCTCACGGACTACAAGGAACTTTTAATATCCCCTTAAGCAGCATAACTCACTCCGGAAGAAAGGCCCCGATCGGCGCCCTACTGTTCACATCTGCTTCAGACTCTTCTTCTTCTTCTTCTGCGTTCACTCATATGCACACGAGTGGGCTTTTACGTGTATGACCGTTTTTACCCCGCCATGTAGGCAGCCATACTCCGTTTTCGGGGGTGTGCATGCTGGGTATGTTCTTGTTTCCATAACCCACCGAACGCTGACATGGATTACAGGATTTTTAACGTGCGTATTTGATCTTCTGCTTGCATATACACACGAAGGGGGTTCAGGCACTAGCAGGTCTGCACATATGTTGACCTGGGAGATCATAAAAATCTCCACCCTTTACCCACCAGGCACCGTCACCGTGATTCGAACCTGGGACCCTCAGATTGACAGTCCAACGCTTTAACCACTCGGCTATTGCGCCCGTCACTGTTTCAGACGATTGATAGTTTTGAATTTTTGGAGTGGTACCTGACTTCCATGATGATGTTATGAGCTAAGAATATCTTAACTCACCTTTCCACTGCGAGCAGTAAATGCAGTGCGTGTTGCTGTGCTCGCGAGCAGGAAAGGCAGTTTCGCAGTGATTACTTCATGTGAACAGTGTGTGTGTGTCAACAATGGCGTCTGACCCAATTTCGTCTCAGTCACAAGGCAGACAACTGAATTAGGGGGCGGGGGGTGGGGCCCTATCGTGGCTATACAACGTTCTGAAATTGATCTGTTTCAAACTCCTTGTGCTTTCCTGGATTCCTTTACAAGTCATCAGTGTAGGCAAATTTGGAATGAAAAATGTGGATACTTTCATCATCTCACTGTATGGTAGCGCAAGAAGGGAGGAAGTTTGATATTTTCTCCCCAACTAACTTGTTATGTTACTATCAGTTTGGAAGTTTTCAGTTAATAAATTCTAACATTAGTTTTTTGGGCGATTTTATTTCTTACCCTTTACCCTTACAAACTGGGTCATCTGTGAGGAAAGTCAGGGGAGCTAACTGGCAGTGAGTTAAACATCCAGCGTTCATAAGCACGCAGATACCGGGCATGAAGGCAGCGATCACAGTTATTTACTTCTTACCATCATCATCTGACATGACACTGATGGATGCAATTAAAAGATTAACACATACATTCAATATATGTATAAATATCTAAAAGGGTCAGTTTCTTTGACTTGTTTGACAAATAATCTGATTGTGTCAAACTGGTTATGAGTTATATTGGGCAGGTTTTGCTCTGTTGGCCCAGTTTTCGTTGCTAGTGTGGTAACAAGACATTTTCCCACGCTCAATGATGGCTAAGCCAATTCGTGAAAATTTCCTGCTTTAAGCACTAACATTTCCGCTGTTATTCATTCATGGTCAGAAGCAGACTGGACGATACATGATAATATTAAAAATAGTGACTCCAGTCCATTCAATGCCCTGCATGTGTCGTGGGTTATAATCACCCCCCCCCTCCCCCCAACCTGCCCTCCTCACCCCCTTAAATATCTTTTTTCTCACCTTCGACCACTTTTCCATCAGAATCCACCTTGCAGGCTTTGATGACATCGCTGCCAGAGACGGAGAAGAGCTCAAAGGCGTTCTGGCGACTGCATTTTTCTGGGGGCAGTTCCCTCACCTCAATGTTCTCCAACGGAATGATGCCCTTGGGCTCCTTGTCCTGCACACAGGGAAAAGTTCACAGCTGACTTCTGTCAGCATCTGCTGGCACACACCCAGTATATGTACAGGCTGCATGCGCAAGTAACCAAGTTTATGTTTATGCACTGATGCATATATGTTACACAAGTATTTTACAGCACAGGTTTTGCATACATATTATATACTTTTTTTTTTCTTTTTCTTTTTTTTTTTTTTTTGGGGGGGGGGGGGTTGTTGGGTTCTTTTTTTTCTGTTGGTTGGTTTTTTGCTGCACCATCCCATCTTCTGTATGCTTTCAGGATGACTGCCAAACTGTCGAAGACGAACCTTTGAAGTGAATGACACCAATCCTCCAGTAAAAGCCCATAGCATGCTCAGTACTAGGCAATGGTGGCTGCTGTTACTATAACTACTAATTTCACTGTGGAAACCTAGACCAAACATGCTATACAATGCAATGCAATGCTATCAGATATGGCCCCTCCTGGCATGCACAACAATCTTCATCCTCTTGTATAATTGGTAAAACCATTTGACATAAGAGTGCAGCTGCCTGCAGACTGAAGAGCCAAGCTCAACAAGGGTTTTGTAACAAAAATATCAACAACCCCCCCCCCCCCACACACACACACACACACCGCACCCTGGGGTGTAATGCGGTGTGTGTTGTGTGTGTTTGTTTCTTTGATTTTGTTCCTTTTTTTTTTTTTTTTACCTGTGCATTTTACTAACACCATGCTAGTGCCTGTATGTCGTGTGTGTGTGTGTGTGTGTGTGCGCGCGCGCGCGCGTGTGTGCATGTGTACTTGCGTGCGTGTTGTTTTTGTTTTGATTTATGCATGGTTTTTTTCTTCTGTTGTGTATCTTTACTAACACCATGCTTTCATTTTTGACTCACTTGTGTAAACAAAGTGAGTCTATGTTTTAACCCGGTGTTTGGTTGTCTGCGTGTGTATGTGTCTGTGTGTCCGTGGTAAACTTTAACATTGACATTTTCTCTGCAAATACTTTGTCAGTCGACACCAAATTAGGCATAAAAATAGGAAAAATTCAGTTCTTTCCAATCATCTTGTTTAAAACAATATTGCACCTCTGGGATGGGCACAAAAAAATAATAAATGAAGCCTAATTATATGCAAACTGCATTTACTGTTATATTTATAGTTTTTGTATTCTCTAAACTTGGCACTTTGATCTGATATTCGACTCAACAACAAGAGCAGTCATTATTATCATTTTTTGTTCAAACAGGAACTTCTTTTGCTAAGCATGGAAGTTTTATTTATTTTGCAAACGTTTTGGTGCAGATAGTAAAAAAGGGAAATCACTCTAATAAATGCTAGGGGACTTAATTTGCTTTAAACTGATCTTTCTCATCTTAAACATTACATTTTGAAACAAGAGAGGCAAGGCCTTCAAGACTCACTTGTGATGCACTTTTTTTTTAAAATCCAAGCTTTTTATGTATTGAGTATAATTTCAAAATGTAATGTTTAAGATGAGAAAGATCAGTTTAAAGCAAACTAAGTCCCCAGCAGAGTAATTTCCCTTGTTTTACTGTCTGCACCAAAACGTTTGCAATAAACAAAACTTCCATGCTTAGCAAAAGAAGTTCCTGTTTGAACTAAAAATGATAATAATGACAGATCTTTCGTTGGGTCGAATATCAGATCAAAGTGCAAGTTTAGAGAATATAAAAAATATAAATATAACAGTAAATGCATTATACTCAATACATAAAAAGCTTGGATTTTTAAAAAAAGTGTATCACAAGTGAGTCTTGAAGGCCTTGCCTCTCTTGTTATAAATATTGTGTAGTGTAGACCCTATTCAGGGCGGGGACTGGATGTAAAAAAAGCACACCAGTGCTTATCTATTATCCTCAAAATAAAGAATTTGTCTTGTCTTGTCCAAAAAAATTAATATAACCATTTCCAACTCTGCCATATACAAGAAATGAAATAAGTTTTCCTGCAGTCTCTTTCGATAATCATCAGTGGCTGGAGTTGCCACAGCCGGTTCCCTTTATTACTACAACTGATTCACAAGGGGGACAGTTCATGTATTGTTTGTTTAAACATATCTATGTTTGTTGGGTTACCTAACCCAAGATATTAAACTATCTTGCTCTTTCAGTGCTGTTAATCCGGTGTGTGTGACATGTTTGTGTGTGCACATTTGTGTGTGTGTGTGTGCATGCAGTTGCAAATATATACACAGCATGAGTGTGTGAGTGTATCTGTTGAGTGCAGGGTGAGGTAGAGGGGGTTATGTTTGAAAGTATGCAGGCGTGCATCCGGATCCGTGTGTATGTTTAATGTTATATGTGTGTCGTGTCCACACATGCTTTCGCATTATGTGCACACATGTACATACAAAATCATGAAATTCTCAAAAAGACATGAGGCAGTTCCTGTGACGCCTCAGTTCTAATCATCAAGCCAACTTACTGTGGTGTACTGGAAGTAATAGAGGCAGTTGTCGTTCAAAATGAACCACCTTCGCTTCCAGCTCTTGTACCGTCCCCCTGCAAACACAGCCTCAATGTGACTATGTGCTAACTGTTTCTCACACTTGCCTTCAATTCATGGTACAAGCTTGACAGAAACAGAGGACTGATCAATATTTACTGGGACAAAATGGTGAAGAAAAACTAAGTTGCAAGCTTTATAAATTGGATTAAACGTATAGATAGAAAGAAAGATAGATAGATAAGATAAATAACTTTTTTTCACAGACATTCCATTTATTATCACCGCCTGTTTTAGTCACAAAATTCAAAAGATTTCTGTTCTGTGTGGGTTATAGAAAAAGATAATGAAAACTGTCTAAAATAAAATTATGAAAACAGTAATCTTCTAATGTTGATCTCTGACTGAGAAAGTAAAATACCTCATGAACATGCACACATACAAACATACACCCACACCCACTCGCACACACACACACAGGAACAATAATTTCAACACAACCTTCTTCCAATTCAATTTAAAGTAAACATCTTCACCACAGACCAAAGCTTATTATGCAGAACACCCTCATGCATATGAAAGTTGTTTTCATTTAATCCTCTCAACCTCATGTACATTGCATGCCATCTCATCACATGAGTCCCAATCCGTTCTTCAGAGCAAAATAAACTTGTCAGAGGTGATTAACAAGTCTGTAATCTGCACTGGATCTGCATACATGCAGATGCTTTACATGCAGGTGTATGTGTCTGCATGCATGTGCAGCTAATTTCTGAAGAATGGAAAATTGTACAAAGCATGTCAAATTCTGAAGAAAAAAAACAGAAAGCTGCACATTCAAGAATGTAATGCAGACAATACAGTCAAAAGCACAAGAAGTTTAAATATGAACAGCCGAACATACATCAATTATTCCACAATGAATCATAGCGTATGTACTGGATCTGATACCTGTCACCACGTTTATAAAGAGAACAGAAGTGAAGCAGACCGTTACTAACGCATTAGATAATATTCATCACTGGTTTATATCAACAGCCATAATGTTCATATATACGAAATATATACAGAAAGCGAGTATGTACGGTTTATGCTTTACCATGTTCTTGTTAAAGCTGGTGTAGAGACAGGAGACGTGAAAAGAGAAAGACATAGAGAAATGGAAATCGAGAGAGACAGAGACAGACAGGGAGACAGACAGACAGAGTACATGACTATACATGGGATCTAAGTTATGCTCTTAGATTTACCACACTGAAAATTTTTCAGTTAATGAATACATAAATATGCAACAAATAAATGAATACAGAAAAGGAAAAAAAAAGGGGGGGGGGGGAGGGGATACATATGTATTTCTGCTTTGATTAAAACCAGTTTAAAAAACAAAAGGTTTGCTGAAAACTGTGCAAAATCCTTGTCATATTTATCCATAAGCTACAGTCTCCTGTGAGTGTGTCTCAAGAATTTTGAGTGCATGTGTATCACTTTGCCTATATGTGTGTGCATCCATGAGTGCGTGCATGTGTGTATGTGTGTGTGTGCGAGCACGTGCGCACTCTTCACACACAATCTTGTATAAAAACAAAAACCAACTGCGCATCAAGCAAAGTATACCTGACTACCTTGCTGTCATACATTTTTCCACGACTACCTAAACGTCACTTCACAGCAGTAACAGCACAAATTTTTCCAAGTCAGACACGTTTTTCAAAAAGAAAAAAAAAAAAGATTATGGTTTTTTGTTGTTGTTTTTTTGGTTTGCTTTTACTTTTATTTGTTTACTTACGTGTGTTACTTAACATTAGTGAGTGAGTCTGTAAGTGTGCATGTGTGTGTAGTGTAGTGCGTGTGTGTGTGTGTGTGTGTGTGTGTGTGTGTGTGTGTGTGTGTGTGTGTGTGTGTGTGTGTGTGTGTGTGTGTGTGTGTGTGTGTGTGTGTGTGTGTGCAAGCTTGAATTAAAAAACACAAACTTAAAAAAATATATATAAACTCAAACATGAAGAACCCGTTTAACAGAAAGTGATAAAATCTATGTTTGTGCATGTGTGCACATGTGCACATATGCATGCTTCTGAGCATGTGAGGAAGTCTGATAAACAAACTCAGACAAGAAGACAACTCAAGTGAAAAATTGCAGATAAATAATAGCCATAAAATAGAACAGAGAAGTGAAAAAAGAGAATTTGTTTAGGAGTGTGAAGAAAAGACGCTAACATATCTCCTTACCATTTATAAATCATGCCCACACACACACACACACACACACACACACACACACACAAAAGAAAAAAAACAACAACTAAACAACTGATACTATGTAAGAAATAAATAAATAAATCAACAATGAAATGAATAAATATGTAACAGGAAAAGAAACAAAGAAATACAGCATTTAAAAAAAAAAATCCAGATGAAGAACTCATGATCACTGTTGCCAACTTCCCCCTCATGAGGATCCCAGATCAACTGATACTCTCTTAGGATGATTTTAGGAAAGGTCTACAAATAACTGATTTGCGAATGAAAAACAACAATAACAACAACAACAAATAATTGATGTCTGACTGACGGGCACCATAGCCGAATGGTTAAAGCGTCGGACTTTCGATTTGAGGGTCTCGGGTTCAAATCACGGTGACGGCACCTGGTGGGTAAAGGGTGGAGATTTTTACGATCTCCCAGGTCAACATATGTGCAGACCTGCCAGTGCCTGAACCCCCTTCGTGTGTACGCGCAAGCATAAGATCAAATACGCACGTTAAAGATCCTGTAATCCATGTCAGCGTTCGGTGGGTTATGGAAACAATAACATACCCAGCATGCACCCCCCCGAAAACGGAGTATGGCTGCCTAACGGTCATACATGTAAAAGCCCACTCGCGTATATACAAGTGAACGTGGGAGTTGAAGCCCACGAACGCAGAAGAAGAAGAAGAAGAAGTCTGACTGAATATCAACAAAACAAGCAAATATATAACAATGAGGATGACGATGCAAGCAATGTAACAAAATATGTGATTATGTTTTGTCGTTGTTTTTCAAATAGCACACACGCAAGAATAATCTCACTAATATTTTTGTTCTTCACTTGACTTCAAGAAAACTGACCAAAGAAAAGGCATGCTTATTTTCTGTGCAAAAGAATCATTTGAGTTTGTCAACAAAGAGATCATTGAGAAAAAAAAAAAGTTAGAAAAAAAAAATTTCCATCTTCCTAATCTGTTGGAGAGAGAGAGAGAAGAGAGAGAGAGAGAATTTAAATCACACAGTAGTTTACTCACACAGTCCCTTCCCCACTAGAAATTAAAGAAAGAAAAAAGCCCCTGTTTTTTTTTGTTTGTTTTTTTGTTTTTTGGGGGGTTTTTTGTTTGTTTTTTTTGTTTGTTTTTGTTTGCCCACTTTTGATTTCTGGGGTTGTTTTTTTTAATGCACACTCATGTATGCCCCTACACACAGCACAAGTAAATGTGAACAAAAAAGGGTTTCGTGCATGCACTATGGGGGTGGGGTTTGGAGAATCCCAAAAGTTATTCCCAAGATGAGCAGGAAGAGATGGATCTTCTTATGTGGTGCCCGACCCATCCTATTATAGAAATCAATCAATCAATCAGTCAATGTCTGAAACCCAGGCAAATGCTACTGCAAAAAGGAAAAGACCAAAGAATTATAATAAATGATGGATGAAATGAAATATCTCGCTAAAAAAATTAAAAAAAGAGTAAAAAAAAAGATAACTCAAACACATGGGCATGCACACACACACACACACACACACTTACACAACACAAGTACACATAGGGGGAACCCTAAATTTTCATGCAATTGCTTCTTGGAAAAAGAAAAAGAAAATAAAAATAAGGACTAAAACAAAAAAGGAAGGGGGTGGGGGAGGGGTCCCATGGTGAGTTCAAATATACTGATCATCACCTGTTGTGGCCAGCTAATCCTATTTTTTGTATTTGTATTTGTACTTCTTTTTATCACAACAGATTTCTCTGTGTGAAATTCAGGCTGCTCTCCCCAGGGAGAGTGTGTCACAACACTACAGCGCAACCCATTTTTTTTGCATTTTTTCCTGCGTGCAGTTTTTATTCGTTTTTTCCTATCGCAGTGGATTTTTCTACAGAATTTTGCCAGGAACAACCCTTTTATTGCTGTGGGTTCTTTTACGTGCGCTAAGTGCATGCTGCGTACAGGACCTCGGTTTATCGTCTCATCCGAATGACTAGCGTCCTGACCACCACTCAAGGTCTATTGGAGGGTGAGAAAATATCGGCAGCTGAGTCGTGATTCAAACCGCAGCGCTCAGATTTTCTCGCTTCCTAGGCAGACGCGTTACCTCTAGGTCATCACTCCACAAAATCAAACTATTATTTTCTAATATTAAATAAGTTAGTTAATAAACAAACAAACAAGAAATAAATAAATAAATAAATAAATAAAAATGTCTGAAAAACATGCAAATGATACACCAAACAAATAAACCATCTAACCACAAACCAATGATGATAGGATTTCTAGAATAGATAAAACCATACAGCCCATTTGCATTTATTGAGAAAAAAAAAAAAAAAAAAAAAAAAGCACACATTCAGCATAAGTCAATATGGAGAAAACTGTTAGGTTTCATGCAAATACCACCAAACTAACTAAATAAATAAATGAATAAAAACAATAAACAATTGCTCAAAAAGCATTTTCCATAGGACAAAAAAAAAAAAGGCTAATTTTTCTTATGTCAACTCCCCCAATAAAATGAGCGAATAAATACACAAATAAATGAAAACCATGCAAATACTACTACAAAAAAGATTAAGAACACAAATCAGTGGTGATGGAATCTCTGGATTACATAAAACCAAATACCATAGGAATTCTAGAAAACCTCATACCACCACTACAAACACAAAACAAAAGAAAACGGCTGAAAAGATAACAAATTACACAGTGAAAAGAAGATAAATATTAATGGTAATGAAAACAACTTCACGGTAGTTTTTTAAAGCCTATTTACATATTTCCTTTATTTGTACCTGAAATTATCCAATGTTCTTCTTCCCCCCACGCACCTCTCTCTCTCTCTCTCTCTCTCTCTCTCACACACACACACACACACACACACACACACACACTTTGTGATTCTCCCCACACCCTCAAAATTAAAAATAAAGATGTCATGAATTGCGCATATATGTGCAAACACACACATGCATACACAACAGTGTGTATGTGCACAAACAATGACAAACAATTTTGTAAACAGGTAATTTACAAGTCACACTGACAGAAACATCACACACACACAGACAGACAGACACACACACACACACACACGCACGCACGCACGCACGCAGACCAAATCATTAACACATAACAGATTCTTTCAAAGGATGGATCAGAATTCAATACATCTGTTACTGTCTTGACCCCACATTACAATCTTAGCAGCAACTGCAGCAGCAACAACAACCGTACTTGAGACAAACCTCTCTGATTTCCCAAGAATCTTTGAATCATGTACAGCCCTTCACACATGTAAGGTGCGTATGTTCACTTGGCGATTTCCAAACGTCACAAAACCACAGTGGGACAGAAAAACAGAAGAAGCAAGAGACTAGTTTCTAGCCAATACTGTGCTGTGTCATATCCTTCAATGCCTTCAAGACACCTGCAGCCACAAGTGTGTCATCTGCATGCTTGGCCAGATCGTTTTTAGCAATAATGCTGGCAAGCGCAATCAGATAATACAGCATAAGAGAGAACAGGAAAGGAAAGTGAGAGTGATGCTGACAAGATTACCCTGCACAGGCAAGACACAGCGAAATATGCATGTGAACAGCTGGTGGGTCTTCATGTCCCACCAGTGTAGCACTCAACAAGCTGAACCACTCACAAAACCATATTCTGTTCACACATGTACAGAAGGAAAGACACACAAAGGCAGAGTAATACACAAGCAAAGAAATAACAGAAAAGACAAACCTTTTCACAGCAAAATCCTTAATCATAAACTTAAATAGTAACACCACCAAAAAACAAAAAAACAAAATCCCACCTCACAATCCACTCCACAGAATTACCTACTGACAACCCACAAGAAAAGTCAGAGTAAAACTAATTAAAGAATTCGTATCTGCACCAGTGTCTTGCAGCCTGATGTGGGGTGTAGCTGAACTCACAAGAGCAATGTTTGTTTCTTTTTTTCAATCCCAAAGAGGTACTTCTTGCGTTCGGAAAATGTGGCTGACACAATCATCAGTCACCAAGTTCATGCTTGCAAAATCATATCCACACATATACTGTACTAAAAAATATTCTTGTCTCTGTTTTCTAATTTGGGATGGCCAGTTTAAATAAGTGAATGGAAGATTAAAAAATTAGGAAATAAAAGGACCAAGGAAAAATCAAAAGATAAAAAAATAAAAATTCAAAAAAAGGTAAGGGGGTGGGATGGAAATGCTGACACTGATTTACTACACACTGCACATTTTACAAACTGGAAGCGTCACTTCAAACTCCAAAACAATACAACACACATCAACATAGGGTCCAACTAAACAGTTGCCTTTCAAGATTAGAAATCATTGTAAAGATTGTCTTTATTATTTTCTTTCACATACACAATAGTAACAGACACCGCAATCTGAATCCAGCTATTTGTATGTGACCACCAACCCAGACTGTTAATCTGACAAAGCATTAAATCAAATTACATAATACTGACCAAGGAAAAAAAAAACATATTTACAAAAAGAGGCAAGGGAGAACAAAAATCAAAATACACAGAAAAAAAGTTCAAAGAAACAAAACAAATTGAAAGACACTTACTGAACCTAGAGGCTCCTGCATTAGTAGAAAAAAAAAAGAAAAAAGAAAGTAAAACAGACAAATCAAAGGCATGTTAGAGCAGAATGAAAATATATTTCAAAAAATGGAATGGAGAAAAATAAAATCCGGCCCATAAACACACACATTTTCATTTCAAAACTGTTAGCCACAAAATAAAAGTAAAGTAAACAAACAAGGAAACAAGTTGAAAATATATTCATACTCTGATCACTGTGGTGAAAACAACTATCAAAGTCAATCTTTCAGGCTTGGCTCCAATTTCAACATACGTGAAGAGATGAGCATACAGACACAACTTGACATGAACAGGGGAGGAGGATGAAGAGAAAGACAGGAAAAGGAAGAAAGTGACAAGAGAGGGAGAGAAAGCGGGGCACAGAGAGAGAAAGAGAGAGAAAAACACAAGGACGAAGAGAATGTCTGTATGAACACAATTATAATGTAAATGAAAATATGCACATGTACACATATACATCCGGGATAACATTTACTCACCCACATCACCAAGAGCCACTTTGTTACTACACATGGACTAAAAAATCTCCAAGTGTTAAAACCTGCATGTAACAACGAACTGACTCAAGTCTGGAACAAACTCTGCCAAGTCCTTCTTCACCCAGCTTATCCAACGAAGGAAAATGCACACATGCATCAACACATATTCACAAAGCCTGAAGTACATCACACGCAACTTCAAACTGACTAGCAAGGTTAGACTTCGCACCCACCCACACCCACACACACACCGACATCAGCCGCCATCTGGCAACATTTCCAAAATACACCTTGATATGACTGTTAGGACACCCCTTCATGCATGCTGACGTCCCAAGGAGAACAAAATCCCCAGTAAATCCATAAAATGGTATGCTTTAAGCTCCGCCCTTCTACCCACGCTGCCGGATGAATATTGAATAAAATACCCCTTTCCCCCCATCACCTCCTCTCCCTTTCCCCCTCATCTATCTGATTTTAAATCTAATGGAAGAGGTAAAAGCGCATAAAATACATTTCTCTCCATTTATAAAACTGCTCATTTTGCTTTTTCCTGTTTCTCATTTTGCTTCTTCCTTTTTTTTCTGATTCAGATCAAAACAGACAACAACCAAAAATAGTTTGTGACCTCCCCCCCCCAAAAAAAAACAACAACAAAAAAACACACAAAAAACAACAACAACAAATAAACAAACTTGCAGACTTGAGAAAAAGGATTAATCAAAACTAAAGCAAACAATGTATAATCATATTAACCAGTCAAAATATAGTGATGCCCCAGTGATGTGTCCTCCATGAACATGTCATATCTTAAAACAAACCAACCAAACATGAGTATGGATAATCAATGAAATACTGTGAGACTGTAATGATGTGTTCTCCAAGAACAGATAAACTTTTAAAATAACAGCAAAACAAAACAAAAAATTCACCCTATTTGAATGAATATATGACAGAGTAAACACTGCTTTTCAAAACAATTATCATGATGCAATACAACACACCCCACAACACACTACTATACACTTACATAGTGACATTTTCCTATTTTAGTATGAATCATCCACCATGCTTATGCATTCTCAAGAACAACAAAACATTGAAAACAGGTTATATCTGCCTCATTTTACATTCCCCTCAGTGTGTGTGTGTGTGTGTGTGTGTGTGTGTGTGTGTGAGTGAGTGTGTATGAATGAAAGAGAGAGAGAGAGAGAGCGGGAGAGAATGTATTCAACACTTCTCAATGACCTGGAAACACACACACACACACACACACACCCAAGAACCAAAACCAATTGTTGAACAACACTATTCATTCTTCCCTAGATGACCCCCTTAATATCCACCCACCAATCCCTCCAACCCAGCCCTTCTTCACCTCCCTATCATTTCACCACTGAGACCATCTTCAGGTGGTGTGGTGCAGATATGCACCACTTCTGTGTAAAATTTTAAGACAAAAAAACAAAAAAAACCCCAAAAAAAAGCAAGAAAGAAAGAGAGAAAAAAAAAAGCAAGAAAGCAAGCAAATGCTACTCCCCTCCCCTCCCCTCCACCCCACAGCCCCTCCCCATCCACCTACAGAGCTGTAGAGCTGAAATAAAAGATCTTAGTCCAAAGAAAAAAGACAAAAAATCATTAAAATTATCTTCTTTCTTTTTTTCAAAGCATAAAAATAGCAAAATATTAATAGCAGTACTGAATGTGTGTGTGTGTGTGTGTGTGTGTGTGTGTGTGCAACAGCAGCGAAGTGCGTTAGGAAGGGGCGGGGGGAGAATATGTGTTGGGAGGGGCAGATCTTCAGTAGTGGAGGGACTGGGTAGGGGAGGGAGTGTAGGGGGCAGAGGTGAGTGGGTGTGGAAGGATAGGGGGACGGGGGAGGGGGTGGGATCCGAGGGTAGGTAGGCAAATGGAGACAGAGGTGTCAGCAAACAGGACAGTAGCAGGGCATAACCCGAAAAGCATGATCGCATACACACACAAAAAAAGATCCCCCCAATTATTTTGAAAAAAAACAAACACACACAAAAACAAAGAAAAACAGATGAGAGTGGAAAGTAGGTTACCTTGCTTCATGAGCCAGCCTTCCTTGACAGGGTTGAAGAAGGTGTGCATCAGGTCATTGCCATCATCCTCAGGAATCTTGAAGGGCTCTTTCTTGATGCTGTCGTACAGACTCTGCACACACAGCAGATGGATTCATCCAATATCTCACTTGACAACAATGTGAAAGATGTTAAATAACACGTCGGAACACAGGCAGTGAAATCCTTCAGAACCTGTACACAGCTTTGAACCGTCGAACATCACACTACAGGAAAGATGTGAGATCACACATTTCAATATATACACATTCACAGTGAGATTGTACAGAATGTGCTTACAGCATGATCCATCATCTATCATTGGGCATGAGTAGTTCACAAAAGATCAACAAATCTCCTCTGCACTCTCTGTGCTAGTAAGAATTTCAGCACTCTCTGTGACAGTCATAATTTCAGACAACAGCAGTATGCTGCTAATGGAGATATGTCACTCTGATTCAAAGAAGTAAACAAATGAGTAAATGTATGAACATACGTCAACACTCACAAGCACACACACATAAATTACCTTCATCCTGCAGAATACAAATCTGTTTTGAGTATTGTTTTTTTCTGCCTTCAAATGCATTTCTTTTTCTATCAAAATGGGTTTTCTAAAGAATTTTGCAAGGAAAAACCCATTTTGTGGCCATGGATTGTTTTACATGTGCTAACTGAATGCTGTACTGGCGACTTTGTTTAACGTCTCATCCAAACTGTGCAATTTTCCACCCACCGCCCTTTAATAAAACCAACCAACTAACCAACCTACCAATGCCCATCTACCACAACTCACAGTCAGAAGGCTCTCAGGGAGGTTGCCACCATCGTTGATGTCGCGGTTCATCTGAATGAAGCGCTCCACTGTGGGCTTGTCCTTGACACTGGGGTTGTGGAGACTGGTGTTGAGCATGATGATGGCGAACGACAGCACATAGCACGTGTCTGAAGACGTTGCATTACAGAATGTTTAAAAGAACACTTCTTCATCCACTGTTCTGAGAAGTGGTGAACAGGCTGTCAATGAAGGAATGTAGTCTTATTCATCTTCAATGGTGACTGACATTTTTTTTTTTTTTCTATTTTCCCTCTTAAAGAACTACTGCTGTCTATTCAACTCCCTTTGACAATCACCTTCGTCATTCCTGTTATCATTCTGTGGAAATTTTTAAAAAGTATGTATATCCTATGTACATGTGAACAATCAAAGAGCATTTGATCTTCTTTAGTTAAGGAGAAAAGGGAGAAAAAGACTGAAAATAGAAATATATATCTTGATGTCTTCACAAAAATTCTGATCTTATATGTGCACATGTGTGTGCATGTGCACACACACATGAACACACGCACACACACACACACACACACACACACACACACACACACACACCATCAAACACATATCAATATGGCCACATGGATGCTGAGACAACCACTACCTGAACCGAAACTAATCAACAGTAACAGTCGACCACCCAAAGAGTAACGTCTGGAAACTAACAAACTAATGTCTCAAACAAACAATCACCTTCCAACACAAACCAACACCCCCAAGAGATGTAAAGCGTTTGGTGTAAACCTAGCAAAGTCAAACACCTTCGCACCTGTGTTTGTAAACACCTCAGGGTTGAGCTCACAGTATCTGGCAGCAAAGCACTCCATCATGCGGTCGATCTTCTGAGCTTCCCCGGGCAGTCGGAAGCTCCATAAGAATTGTCTGTGGACAATCACATGGAAACAAGGGTAATTAGAATTTTTCACACTGCTGCTACTCAAGGTTAGAAGGGAAAAAAAAAATCTTCTGGCATATCACATAATGCTGATCTTTGGAAATTGTCATCATATCACTAAAAAAAAAAAACATTTCTAAGTGTGTTTTTTAGGAGGAAGGCGGCAGAACGGTTTAGACGCCTATCTGCCAATACAGTGTCCAAGAGGGTCTGGGTTCGATTCCTGTTCTAGCCCTTACTCCCATGTTTGACTGGAAATTCAAACTGAGCGTCTAGTCATTTGGATGAGACGATAAACCAAGGTCCCATGTGCAGCATGCACTTAGCGCACTGAAAAAGAACCCACAGCAACATAAGTGTTGTCTTCTGGCAAAATTCTGTTGAAGAAATCCAATCCGATAGGTGCACAAATAAATAAGCATGCATTCAAGGCCTGGCTAAGCGCACTGGGTTATGCTGCTGGTCAGGCATCTGCCTAGCAGATGTGGTGTAACGTATATGGATATGCCCAAATACAGTGAAGCCTCCTTGAGAAACTGAAATTGACAGTGTTGTGTGGGTGGTAATATTCTGCTACAGTGAGCTGGTGTGTAGTGTGTAAAAAGAAACTGTTTTCATAATTTGTATTTGTATTTGTGTTTCTTTTTATCACAACAGATTTCTCTGTGTGAAATTCGGGTTGCTCTCCCCAGGGAGAGCGTGTTGCTATACTACAGCGCCACCCATTTTTTTTGCATTTTTTCCTGCATGCAGTTTTTATTTGTTTTTCCTATAGCAGTGGGTTTTTCTACAGAATTTTGCCAGGAACAACCCTTTTGTTGCAGTGGGTTCTTTTACATGCACTAAGTGCATGCTGCACACGGGACCTCGGTTTATCATCTCATCTGAATGACTAGCATCCAGACCACCACTCAAGGTCTAGTGGAGGGCGAGAAAGTATTGGCGGCTGAGCCGTGATTCGAACCAGCGCGCTCACATTCTCTCGCTTCCTAGGCAGACGCATTACCTCTAGGTCATCACTCCACATCATGATGATGGCATTTCAAGAAAAAAACATAATCTTCAATGCAAAAGAATGGAAAAAAAAGGAAAGAAAAGGGCTACTCTTTGGCTTGCAAAATATTCTAACATTTTACAAGTTTACAAAATAATGTGGTCTTAGTTATATTTTAGACAATGATGTCATCCAACTAAGATGCTGACTTTTTTCTTCTTTTTTTTGTGCATAAGTCTGCCTTTCAAGAAGATTATATTCAAGAAGATACCATATACAAAAAACATGGTAATGATAACAATGAACAACATGTGAAGACAACTACAAACAACAATCTCAGTATCAACAACAATTACAGCAACATCACAACATCAATGACAATGAAACAACTACATCCACACTTAATCATAATAAATAATCTGACCTTTCTATTCACCAAACCATCCTGAACACTTTTCTTTTGTTTTTTTCCTTTCTTAATTCATTTATTTATTTATCTTCTAAGTAAGCCTTTTGTCCACATGAAAAAAACAGTCTTGCACACACTCACAAGGCACTCACCTGAGAGCTTGCACAAGAATCATGTCAGAGAACTCATGTAAGTTGACAAAGGCCTTCAACACGTCCATGTTGAAATCGGTCCTGCACACACACCAACCACACACCGAATGACCACCCACTAGAACTTTCGCATGTAAATTCGCCCTTCATTACCATCCATGAATAACAGCAGAAGCGCTCATCTCTATCTCTTGCCCATGCTTATTTAGCATCTCAAGGCACACACACACGCACACACACACACACATGCACACATATGGAAACACAGGAACACACTCATGCATACAAAAACGCAGACAAGCGCCCACAAACACACACACACACACACACACACACACACACACACACACACACACACACAGACTCACACACACACACTCCCAAAATCACAGCTGGGTTAATCTGCATTCCCAATTCTTTTTTCTTTTTCCACCAGAGGATGTGAAATGAAACTCTGTATCAGTGACACAGAGCAGTGCCCCTGCAGAACAGGCAGCCAGACAACAGAACATCTGCTGCAGTCCTGCCTGCTCCACCAAGCGCTCCGAGAGAAAACCTGGCCCGACCCAATCCCAGCGGCCCGGAAACTCTATGGAGGACTGGAGGACCTGCGACGTACCGCCGCCTTTGTCGAGAAGATGGGGGAATCCATCTGATAAATGACGAACCAGACAACTTACTTCTCATGGTGACCTCAGTTTCAATACCCCTCCACTTCCATGCTTGGGGTGAGTCCTGTCAATGTTGTCAGTGTCGGCAGATTCATGGGTGGCTGTTGTTTGAGGGACGTGGTGGCGGTCTCCACTCTGAGAGGGACGCTCACTCAGTCTGGCTCCGCGACTAAGCCATTATTGTCATTAGTAGGGGACTTAGTAGGTCGTGTCCTAAGTACGTTAAAACAGAACAGGCACCACTGAACACCACCGAAGTGACTCAGCAGCAGTGCAGGGTCTCCTCTGGTGTGTGGCCTCCTGGCGACCTAACATCAATGGTTCCCTATGGACTCCCGACACTGGAACTGCGACAGACGAACACGGGTGTGGCCGTGTATGGGGGAATCTAAATGAGCGGCATGGGAGTAATGCCACTGAAATGGTGCAGATGATGGGGCAGAGAAAAAAAAAAAAAAAAAAAAACTTACTTCTCGCCCAGGTAGTCCCCAATGGCTGTTTTGTTCAGCCCCTCTCCCTGGAAGAGAAACATGGCCACATCCTCTGGCGTGTTCTTCACCAGCTCGTTGGTGATCAGGTACTGGATCCCCTGGAAAGCAATGGAAATGAAACACCACCATCAGAAAAAAAAATACTGTTAGAAAAGAAAACTACAATCTTCTCTTCTTCTTCTTCTTCGCTCGTGGGCTGCAACTCTCACGTTCACTCAATTGTACACGAGTGGGGTTTTACGTGTATGACCGTTTTTATCCCACCATGTAGGCAGCCATACTCCATTCTGGGAGGGGGGAGTTGGGGCGGGGGGAGGGGGGGGGTTATGGGGGAGGGGGGGGGGAACTACTATAATTGTGTCCACATAATAAAATTCAATGGCCTTGCTTGAACAATCCCCCAGGGAACTGTTGAGGGAGGGAGATGGAGGGAAAGACAAGAAAAACAACAACATAACAATGGATTGACAACACTGCAGAATAGACAGGAAAACCATCTGCATTGACCCAGACTTTTTTTTTTCAACATTTTTTATTCAGACAAAGGTTTACAGATACAGAATTTATGTTTTGTGCATTAGAAAGTATAGGGTAAGCATATAATTAAGTTCTAAGTACTGGCAAATCTATAACAGCAAAACAATATATGTTCAATATCAAAATTCCAAGGTAGCATTGTATAGCTTAATCTTGTGTTAAACATTAATAAAGTGCCAATTTTTCCACAAACTTGTTATATTCCATAGTTATGTTAAAGACATACTTGTCTACTTCATATGCCTGTTTGAGGTCTTTTTTGAACATTTGTCATTTTGGTTTTACTTTGTTGATTCTACATTTGTATACATAGAATTTAGCTATCAATAAAATATATGAGAAACATTCATCAGTTTTCATTTTGTTATGTCCAAAAAGCACTAGTGTGTCATTCAGGTTAAGTCTATCACAATGTAAACACTTTTCTTTTAAATATCTCACAAACTCCTTCCAAAAATGTTGTACACGGTTACATTCCCATAAATAATGCAGAATTGTATCTCTTTCTTCCTTACAAAAATTACACATATTATGTGGGAGTATTCCCATCTTCATCAAAACCGAATTTGTCACAAGAAAATGATAATTAATTTTCATCTGGAATCATTTCAACCTTATTTCATGGATTTTTTTTTTTTTTTTTGTACTGAAAAAAAAAGTTTTTCCAGTCAAGCTTGTTTCCAGACTTTGACACACAACCAAAAAGACCTGGAGAAATCTGGTGAACAATTCTTTAGTGTGGCACCCTAGATTACTCTTCACAGAGAAGAAGAGGAGGGAGCTTTCTTTGGTATTCCCTGAATGGAAAGTCTTACTTTAAAAAAACAACAACCGAAAAACACATCAAATCATTCCTGGTTTATAGCCTAAATTCACTATGGTCATCAGCACTGTGACTGAATTTGTCAGTGGTCTGGGTTTTTTGTTTGTTTCGTTTTGTTTTTGTTTTTTTTGTTTTTTCAAAAGCAATCTTCCTTCCTTTATTCCCTGAAAGTCAGCTTTCAATTAATCAATTTGTCACATATTACAGCCTTCCCTCTCTCTGTGTCTCTCTCTCGCATATTACAAAACACAGTAACAAAAAAATAAATAAATAAAATGAAATAAAAACAAAACAATGTCCAACATATATGGTAACATATGCAGTTCATTCAGATACACAACTCTCAAAATGTTCTTAATCTGGAGATTCACCAAGGTGAAATCAACGTGTTTAGCTTTGTATACCAGCTTATTTTTAACAAAATCAACTTCCATCAGACTTCGACAATTTTCATCTCTGACTTTTGTCTCCACATTCAATCTAAACATACCTCACCTATTACTGCTTCTGATCCTATTGCCCAGAAAATAAACAGCAGAGAGACAGAGACTGACAAACAGAACAACAGACTGGCAAGCAGAGAGACAGACGAACCCGGCACAGACAGCCTCCACAATGAAGTTTCTGTTTCAGCAGTTGCAAATCATGACTCAAACTGCCAAAGGGATCAAAAAGAAACAGGCAACCTCCATCATGTTCTGCCCAGGTCCACACACAGAACACACGCGGGCCCTGACAGAGAGAGCTGATGCTGCTGATACCAGCATCACCAACACACACCACCTTTGTCTTTCACAAGTTATTCTGGGAAGGCAGAAGAAAGGGAGTAAGGGTGGGGCAGGATTTTTCCAAGATAAAAAAAGGAACCAAGAATAAAACATGAATGGAACAGTCTGCTCTGCAAAATCCAGTTGAGCAATAGTTGTGTGATGTGTTACTTTTTTGTTGTTGTTTGTTTTAAATGAAAAAAAAAACCAACACAAAAACTTTGATCTAATGATAATAGGGTTCCAGGAAAGCATGATTCAAAATGCATGCAGCCCCAATTGCATTACTCACCCACATTTTTTTTTTTTTTTTTTTTTCTAACGGCTTTCCTTTCTGTCAGGAAGCAGTTTCAAATATGCTGACTGCTGTGTGAAACTGAATCTTTCGTCACACTGACGCTGGACGGAAAAGAGCATGATGCCCTGCCTATGTTTCGGTGAAATGATGGCAGCACACTCCATACAAGTTACAACAAAATGTGGGTCTGTGGTCAGCCAAGAGTACTGATCAGAATGACCATTTCCTAGCAATGTCATCTCCACTTGGCATATTGTGTATGTAAAAAAAAAAAACCCAACTGTTATTTTGCAGCAGAAGTAAGACTGCTCATGATTCAGGCGAAAAAGATACAAGACAAAGAGCAAGCCAATGAAACCACAGTTCTTTAGGGAACAACAAAATGAAATAAGCATATCTGGAAAACTGCACCAACCACTGAATCTTCCCCCCATGCAAGTATCACACTTGAGAAGAAATGCTCTTCTCATGATATCATACAAGATGTATCTGAAGATTATACGATAAGGGTGAAATACATTCATCTTCAAAACATTATACTAAAAAAATTAAACGTAATCAAGCTAAACAATTCACTGTAAAATGGATTGTAAGGGAAATTTTCTCTTTTGTATCTATCTCTTTAAAAACATGGCACACGAGAAAGGTTCATCTGAAGAATAAAAGGAGGTGAAAACAAGGATGAAACCACATTCATCTCACTGGCTGAGGACGGGTGTTAAGTACGGGAATGAGTGT
>NC_134876.1:92671826-92699326 GCF_041734735.1 Babylonia areolata
AACCAAATATCTGGCAACCAAAAATTATGAATTTAAACAAAACTGATTAGTAAGACAAAGAAATCACAGAGCCTCTACATTCTGAACTATTTGTTTACTTATACATGTAAGGAAATGGCAAAATAAAATAATCTGTAAGAAAATTAAAAAAAGATTTAAAGAATAGTGGCATGTTGTCTTCCATCATGAAGATAGGAAAAACAAATAAAACTGCATGCAGGAAAAAATACAAAAAAATAGGTGGCGCTGTAGTATAGCCACGCGCTCTCCCTGGGGAGAGCAGCCCGAATTTCACACAGAGAAATCTGTTGTGATAAAAAGAAATACAAATACAAATCTTTTGGGGTGAGAGAACAAAGTGACGATGACATAAGCATGGGGAATTTAGGCTATGACCCGATTCCCTTACCCTTATCCAGCATGATAAAATAAGGTGGAAAAAAATTGCAAGGACAAAAATATATATATATATTCAAGAAAGAAAAAAAAGTGAGCAAAGGCAGGAGGATGTTGTTCTGTGGTTCAGCTCTTTAAACCCACAAACCACCCTGCTTTTAAAGCTTTCACTGACAACTTCTAGCTTTTTTTTTTTTTTTTTTGTTGTTGTTGTTGTTGTTGTTGTTGTTGTTGTTGCTGTAGTTTTTTTTTGTGTTTGCTTTTTCTTTCTCTTTTTCTTTATTTATCTCTCATTCACACTATCTTTACACTGTTACAAATCAGTAAACTGGTTCCCCGAGAACCACTGGTGAACCCTCCTTGTGAGGTCCAAAAATACGACAGCAAACTTCCTGCATGTTTATTCTACTTTCCTGTTTGTTTGTTTGCTTACAAGTGTGTGTTTATTTCTCTGTCTTTTGTTTCTTTTGCCTGAAGCTGATGATATTTGTTTGTTATTTACACCAGAATATTTAGGCGCTGAAAAGTGATACATTCTTTTGACCATATCTGTTTAATGGCAACTTCTGTGGCTGAAGAGATATATGTGAATGAGTGAAAGGGAAGAGGAAGAAGAAGAAGAAAAAAAAAAGTGAAAGGCAAAAGTCTGATAGAGACAGAGTTAAAGTTGAAGACTGACTGACAAGTAGAGAATGTGTGTGTGTGTGTGTGTGTGTGTGTGTGTGTGTGTGTCTGTCTGTGTCTGTGTGCGTGTGTGCTGTCACAATAATAAATAAATCATGGTGCTAACAATTTTATGTTGTCTGATTCATTTGACTTCAATGTGAAAAAATGATAAAAAGAAAAAACAAACAAACAAACAAACAAGCAATATAATGAAAGAAGGATGGTATTAAAGGGTGGTGTCAAGAAGACAAAGTGGGGAAAAAAAAGATGAAACAAAAAAAAAAAAAAAAAAAAAAAAAAAAACACCCAAAAAACAAACAAGGAATATAATGAAAGAAGGATGGTATTGGATGACAGAGTAAGTGGAAAAACATGATGAGACTGAGATGGAAATGGGGGTCGGGTGGGGCGTGGAGGGGCGGGGTGGGGGGTGGGGGTTGGGGAAAGAGAGAGAGAGGTTGCTGGATGGGTCACTACCACAGTACCAGCCAATCAATACCATGACAGGTCTTACAAGCTTGTTCTGCCGCACTCCTCTCTGTCTCTTTCTCTCTGTGTGAATATGTGAGTGTATGTGTGTGTGTGAGTTGTTGTTGTCTTCAGTTTAATGTCTTTCCACTTGAAGTGATATTAGAGGAGAAAAAAAAAAAGTGTGTGTGAGTGTGTGTGTGTGTGTGTGTGTGTGTCTGTGTGTCTGTGTGTGTGTGTTGTTGATATTCTGAGAAAAAGGAGAATATGTTTAAATTAGCACCAGGCTTCTTATTCCTTTCTCCCTCTGCACTCTCACATAATATCACAGCCTGCACTTTAATCATGCAAGACAATCGGTCGCTTTGTGAGATCCGTTCAATGACAGGAAAAATCAGTGAACATTTTACTCCAGACTGGAAACATCACACTGGAAAGATCATGCATGAAAGACAAGGATAAAATGAAACTGTCTAGATGGAGGGTTTACACAAACAGAAGAATGAGAAAATGAGATGCAAAAAAAGCCGATGGGGAATGGGGAAACCCAATCCATCAAACCTGCTTTATAAATAAACCTGAGGCAAAATATAATACAGATCCATATTCCATTTCTGGGAGAGCATACAAAGTATGAATCATTTCTCTGACAATGCAATATCTTGTGGATGTAAACAGGATAAAGAATCTGATTTTGCAATCGTGTGTGCAAGTGTGTGCGCGCATGTATGTTTTTTTGTTGTTGTTTTTTTAAACTTACAAACAACACTGTTTAGATGTGGAAAAGGGGGAATGTTTGAAGATGGTAGGGAGTGAGAGGAGAGAGAGACACAGAGAGAGAGACAGACAGACAGACAGACAGACACACAGACAGACAGAGAGACAGACAGAGAGAGCAACCCCCTCATTTTCCAGTAAATGGATAAAGTGATGAACACATTTGTTGTAGCGATTCATTTCCTCAATTCCTGCCATAAAAATACAGAATCTGATTATTTACTGATTCTTTTGGCTTTTGTGGCAGTCTCCTTAAAAAGAAAGCCATTTGATATTTATCTAAGAAAATGGACAAGTGACAGTATCAGGCAAACTTAAGATGTCCACATTAAAATTAAAAAAAAAGAAACAAAGAAAGAAGAAAAAAACTAACGAAACAAAGAAAGAGAGAAAGAAAGAAAGGATATTAAACATAAATAACAAACTCAACAAAATCCATGTAAATGATTTTTTTTTTTTTTTTTTTTTTTTTTAAGAAGTGTATGTTAAGAAACAGTGAACTGAAATCACACCATATTTTCCACTCTCACAAACGCTAAAACCTAACAGCCAAAACTTTTTAAATGAGAAAAAAAAAAGAGAGGTAGGACAGAACTACACATCCATCACACATCCTCTCCAGTCTCCTACTTCCGTCCAAACCACACCACACAGTATGACTCTACAAGAGGCCCCAACCCCCACCCCCCACATTCTCAAAACAAACAAAAAAAGAAAAAAAAAGAAAATAAAATAAAAAAATCTCCTATCAGACAGAATCTCACAGCCCACACCAGAACCATCCTTCAGGCGACATGCGCACCCTATTAAGCACAGCTTCCCAATGGCGGGGCACGGACTCCCAAGAGACTAGGGAGACAGGCAAGCAGAATGCCGCCTGGGGTCTCCAATTATCTCCCCCTGTACAAGAAGGGAACGAACTTCCATTCTCTGTTCCTCAATCCCATTAGCAGACCCCCACCATGGCTCAAATATAAGCAAGGAATTCTCCTGCTGTGTCAGGTCTTTTGCTGAGATAGGGGGGCGTGAGGATGGTATTGTTGTTTGCCCAGCTCAGGTGGGAAGGAATTACTACGTGGCTAGAAAATGAATGACCTGAACAAGAGTCACGAATACACACTGCACAGTGTTTTCATCATCAGCTGATCATCAGTGCAAATACAAAACAAGAGAGGCAAGGCCTTCATGACTCACTTGTGATAAATTAAGTCCCCTAGCATTAATTACAGAGTAATTTCCCTTTTTTACTATCTGCACCAAAACGTTTGCAAAATAAATAAAAATTCCATGCTTAGCAAAAGAAGTTCCTGTTTGAACAAAAAATGATAATAGTGACTCCTCTTATTGTTGTGTCAGAATAAGAGGCCAAAGTGCCAAGTTTAGAGAATACAAAAAATATAAATATAATAGTAAATGCAGTTTGCATATAATCAGGCTTCTTTTTTTTATTTATTTTTTTTGTGCCCAATCACAGAGGCGCATTATTTTTTTAAGCAAGATGACTGGAAAGAACTGAATTTTTCCTATTTTTATGCCAAATTTGGTGTCAACTGACAAAGTATTTGCAGAGAAAATGTCAATGTTAAAGTTTACCACGGACACACACACACACACACACACACACACACACACAGACAACTGAACACTGGGTTAAAACATAGACTCACTTTGTTTACACAAGTGAGTCAATGACTTAAAAAATGAATAACAAATAAATAGATTTAACTGTAAACACTAGTCCCAAATTCTTTAAAACACTGAAGTTTTCTTTCCTGCAGATGAATGCACACTAAAACGTAATGTATTCAAAATCTCCTTGTGTTTGTGGAAACAGGAAGAATTTTCTCTGGTGCAGATCAATGAAAAATCTACTGTGGATAAATACAATAAAACAATGTAAGAAGCAGAACACTGACATGTTTTCTCAAATTTCTGTCTGTTCAATGGTGTAGGAAACAAAGGATAAATCTTCAAGCAAACCATTATAACTGGCTTGGAAAGAAAAGCAAAAAAAAAAAAAAAGAGAAAAACTCAACATCTGCAAACCAGTGTTTTTTTCAATACTTATATCAACAACTAATTTCTCCCTCTTTTACAACAAAAAACTGAAATTTTACTTAACACATGTCAAAACAATCATGGGCATAATGAAAAAAAAAAAAAAAGACAGGAAAGGTCATTGTTTTGTTTTGTTTGTTTTTTTAAATCATCCATGCACTGCAAGGAAAATGAACAATTTTTTTTTTTTTTTTTTTTTTAAACAAACAAACAAAAAAACAGCTGATTTTTATCGATGTGTGTTTACCTTTTTGGGGTCCATGTTGAATTTCTTTCTCCCAATGGAGATCTCTTTGCGTTTGGGGTCTGGTTTGCTGAAAAAGAGGGAAACAAACACAGGCGTTAGAATACATAACAAGAGAGGCAAGGCCTTCAAGACTCACTTGTGATAAATTAAGTCCCCTAGCATTAATTACACAGTAATTTCCCTTTTTTTTTACTATCTGCACCAAAAACGTTTGCAAAATTTAAAAAAATTCCATGCTTAGCAAAAGAAGTTCCTGTTTGAACAAAAAATGATAATAATGGCTCCTCTTGTTGTTGTGTCAGAATTAGAGGTCAAAGTGCCAAATTTAGATAATACAAAAAATATAAATATAACAGTAAATGCAGTTTGCATATAATTAGGCTTCTTTTTTTTCTTTTTTTCTTTTTTTTTGTGCCCATCCCAGAGGTGCAATATTGTTTTAAACAAGATGACTGGAAAGCACTGAATTTTTCCATTTTTATGCCAAATTTGGTGTCAACTGACAAAGTATTTGCAGAGAAAATGTCAATGTTAAAGTTTACCACGGACACACAGACACACGGACACACACACACACACACACACAGACAACCGAACACCGGGTTAAAACATAGACTCACTTTGTTTACACAAGTGAGTCAAAAATTCATTCAAGTCTGCTAACAAAAAACATCCAAACAGGAGCACATCTGAAAGGAAGGGTAGGAAGAAAGGGAGAGCATCAGGCTGAGGGAAGGAGAAGACTGAACAATGTTGGGTTGTTGTTGTTTTTTAAACAATTTTCACAGTTCATGGTTCGATAAACTTCTTCCGCAGGTTTTTGATAAACTTCTTCCACTGATTTCTTTTCTTTCTTTTTAACAGGAGCATAATAGATAAATTTTCAAGAAGATCAATGTCTGGCTGACGGCTGAAGTGAACATATTTCTCTCTCTTTCTCTCTCTGAAATTGCATACCAACACTGTTACTACTGTTGCGTATCTGTGGAACTGTCTTTAACGGGTTTTTTGTTTTTGTTTTTGTTTTGTGTGTATGTGTTTGTTTTGTTTTGTTTTTGTTGTTGTTGCTGCTTTTCGGGGGTGATGGGGGGGTGAAGAGATATAAATGCTCCCCACTTCCCTCCACTCCCCCAATCTCTCTCATGTGCAGACACTGACAACAAAAAGTGGGTGTGAGAGCTTGAACATTAATTTTAAGAAATGTGGATTTCCATCGCTTCAGATGACAAAATGAGCTCACCACTCATCCCTCCACAGCGGGCAGTGTGTGTGTGTGTGTGTGTGTGTGTGTGTGTGTGTTTGAAAGAAAAAAGAAACAAGTTAACAGCACAGTGGGAATATGGCACAAAGCCAGTTTCCAACCCTGCTCTCTTTGAACAAGGAGTTGTGAACTGACTGACATGATGACCGGCCCCTTTTGGGAAACCCCCAAAGGCTATGACCCCATCCCACCAACCACACTAATTTTGCTGCTGCCTGCCCCGATGATTATCTCCAATGAGGGGAGAGGGCTTCCCCCCCTCGTCCCCCCTGTGACCTGCACAGTGACGCCCCAGCACCCGTGAGAAGGCTGCTGGCAGCACAATAGTTTGTGTGGTGATGGAATTACACCGCTGCACAATTAACAGCGATTAAATTATGGTGGAGCTATCTCTCCACCTGTCTGTCTGTCTGTCTATCCTGTAATTCACCCACCACCTGTTTTGTTTCCTTTGTGCATTATGCATTTGCGTCTCAGTTCTCTCTCTCTCTCTCTCTCTCTCTCTCTCATCCCCCTCCTATTTCATTCCCCAACCGTTCTGCTTCCATTGTGTGTTACACATCTGCGTGATGCATCCTCTCTCTCTCTCTCCCCTTCTCTCATATATAATTGACTACTTTTCCAGTTTTATTTGAGTGTTATGCATAAATTCAATGAGTCATTATTCATTGAATCCCAAACCTGAATTATTCCTTTTAATTATCATGTAATTAATCTTGGTGTCCTGTCTTAAACACTCCAAATCAACATTCTCTCCCTTTCAGTACCTCTGGGAATAACAGATCACGAAACCCCAGATCCAAAAACGGAACCCAAATAATGACAGTAACTGAACGATAGTGATCATTCAGGATGATGTGGAACTGGTATATGTTATATATCTACACCCCCCCCCCCCCCCCCCCCCCCCCCTCCCCACCTATATCTTGGACCTATCTCATTTTCTCTTTTTCACAAGCCCCTCCACTGCTGCCCTCCTGATTGTTTGAGCCATTTCATGTTACACATTTATCTGATGGCAAAGGTTACACTAAAATGAACTCTCTCTCTCTCTCTCTCTCTCTCTCTCTCTCTCATGTCTCACTCCACCAACCCATTATCCACCTTTCATTTTCCCTTGTGACTACAAATTATCTCCCCTCTCACTTCCATCATTATTCAGTACCATCCCAGTCAGAAAGCACTGAACTGAATCCCCCCCCCCTCCTCGCCCCCCACCTCCCCCTCCGCCACACACACACTGTCTCATCCAATGCAACATTTAGTTAAAAAACTTAAATTACGAGCTAATAAGCACAGACATTTGCCTTTCCTTTATAATAAGATACCCTTAGAAATTCTGCATTTCTCTCTTCAGTTCAGCACTGAAAGAAATAACCATTTTTCACTTGATTAAAATTTTTGCATGGACTAATGGGGGGCATGGTTGAATTGGCCTTTTAAAAGCTGTTTTAACTGACCTCTTAACACTGTTTTGCTTTCTCTTTGGCTCCTTTAAAAAAAAAAATTAAAAATTAAAAAAAACCTCGCAGGAGCACTGAAATTGACCCTTTACAGTCGGCAAGGTATAAAGCGACATGATTTTTCTTTATCTGACATGTCTATCAAGGGAACAAACTATAACGCACACTGACCCCAGCACACTCTCCACAAAAGCAGAATGAATGTGCTCCATTAATTCAAAAGTTTGGTCATCATGAGACAGGCTTTCCTGCACTGACCCGGCAAACAACACTATTTCTGTGACACTGGTTCTGTGATATTTGTACCAATTACGTTTTTGTGGTATTAATAGAAGAAGACACTACCAAGGTCAAGGTCTCCATGTTGATGAGATCATGCTTCTTTTTGTTCTTTGTAGGTGTATGCAGAGCAGCTGCGATATAATGGTTGTCTCTCTCTCTCTCTCTCTCTCTCTCTCTCTCTCTATCTGTCTGTCTGTCTCTCATACTGCACGCATGTGCGTGAAATGTCAATGGTGTTTGCTTTTTTCAGCTTAACAGATTTTCAGGCCAAAGGTCAATGTAATGAAACTGCACCCCACCCACCTCCCCTCCACCCCATCATCCCCAGCTCCCTCTGGAGGATCCACTGAAAGGTTACTTTCCACTGGCTCTCTCCTTTCTCCAGATCGCCCCACATTGTGTGTGTGTGTGTGTGTGCGTGTGTGTGTGTGCCCGCGCACGCGCGCGCGCATGTGTGTGTGCGTGTGTGTGTGTGTCTGTATTTCTGTGTATATCTGTAAAAGAGACAATACACAGACACAATCATATACACAAATGCGCGCGCACACACACACACACACACACATGTGAATGTACATGCATACACTTTCTCTCTCTCTCTGTCTCTCTCTCTCAATTACAATCAGTCTCTTGCTGATTCTTATACTGGTTATCAACACCATAAAAGAAAGACCTGAAGCCCCCTTTCAAACAGATGACAGGCTTGACACCTCTGCCTCTCTTTCTCTCTCTCTCACACACACCACCACCACCACCCCACCCACACCCCTACCTCCCCTACCTCGTACCACCCCCCAGCACACAAACACATCCATGCTATCCCCAACACCATAAAGAAAAGACCCCGGTTCCTAACCGCTCAGTGTCAACAAGGCTTGACGCCTCCAAAAGACAGGTCTGGCAGCCCCCTTCCCCTCTCCCAGGGCCACAACTGTACCAACAAGTCAAAGGGACAGACAGACACGACAGCCTTGACAGCAGGACTTGACCTGGCTCCTTTCTTCACAGCCACTGAGCATGCAGTCACCCTACCGTGAGTGACAACTGGATGGGCGAGAAAGTATCAGAGGCAGCCATGGATGCTTTCAACAACAAACCCCTGGTCGTGTTTGTAGTTTGAAAAGAGCTGCCTTCCTGCCTGCCTCATGTGCCTGCCTGCCTGCCTTGTCAATCGCCGCCTCCTCGGGCAAAGCTGCTGCTGAAGCATTTCTCCCCCATGGTCACTGGAGAGTGAGGACAAGACCCTCCCCACGAAAAGACGACCGTTCTAGGCTCTTTCTGTGTCTTTCTGCCTCTCCCCCTTTCTCTCTCTCACTTCATCCCCTTTATCTGCCTCCTCTCCCTACTCAGTATTCCTGTGTGTGCACCCATAAAAGTAAATGTAATGACTGTGGAATGTCTTTGGTTTGCGTGTTGGATCCTTTGTTGCTTTACTGCAGGTTTGATTTCATAGGCATGTTGTTCTGAAATCTGTTGCCTTTTTTCGTTATGTTTTATTCATTTCATTCAATAGGTTTATTCAATCAAATATGGCTCAACTGAATAACTTGCACTGACTGTGCATGTGTGCTAGAGAGAGACTAATACAGACAGCTAGGCGGACATCCTGACAGACAGGGCACAGGCTTACATTCCCTTCATGTGCACATATGCCTACAATTTAGGACAACATTCACTCCTGAGTGGTACAGTCACAATGGACACACACACACACACACACACACACACACACACACACACACACACATATATATATATATATATATATATATATATATATATATATACATACATACATACCTACTTTTACCGTCTTCCATAAGGCCTGGAATGCTAAATCCAACAATATACTGTTGGCCAACTAACATACAATAATGCAAACACACACACACACACACACACAACCGCTCCCTCCCTCATACATCACATCCCATAAACTGGTGGTGGTCAGTGACAGGTGACGACAGGACATGCCGGTCTGTGGACAGATGCAGTCACAGCCAACCAGCCATTTCCTGAGGTTGACTGGGCAGAGTGTTGGCTAGGGAACACTGACCGCCCTGTATCCTGCTCACCAGGATCCAACCCTACCTATGACTGATGACTGCTTTTCTTCCCTTCACATCTTATACCATACCCACCAACCCACGACCTCCACCACTACATTGTATCATGAATGTTATCATTGTTATTCATTCCTGGGCACGAGTCAGAGACAGAAAGAGATAGAGAGACACAGAGAGAGAGTGTGTGTGCATGTGTGCACGCACATGTGTGCATGTATGTGTGTGTTAATGTGTGCGTGTTCATTTACAATGCAGGCGAATCTGCTGCATGGCCTGCAGCCCATTTCATTCCTTCGTCCAACACTGAAGTTAACAAAACATCAACCAGAGAAAAACAACAACACATAATGAATCTCTGCTACTGCTCCAGCCACACTTCTGTATATAATGAATTGTCAATGACACATGCACAACGCCTCCATGTGTTTTTCCTCCAAAATACATTACACCTGATATTATTCCCAGCTTGCCAAAGACCCACTCAAGTGTTCAACTGAGTACAGGTGCACTAGCATCCACAATACAACACAACACAGCAGTGCACCACATGTGCATTGTGTAACGGGAGGTGGAGTTTGCAGCCAGACTATCCCTTATCTGTTTCCTTCTATCAGACCTGACACCCAGGTCCTACCATTCTTCCTTGCCCCACATGGCTGGATGTAACAGCACTGGTGGTAAAGTTTGGAAGAAGAAGCTCCGGTCCATGAACACAGTTATAACTTTCACTCCAGACACCCAAACAGTAATAAATTTTCACTCTCCATCCATCCATACAAAGGAAAAAGAAAAAAAAAACGAAGAATATGTAAGGAAAAGAAAATCAAGCCCACAAAAGATCTGTCACAAAGCAACCAGATATCATCAAATATCAATTGATGGATACCTTTCCCATTTCCTTGCAATCGTATGTGTGTATGTGTTGTGTTGCTGTTTCCCCCCTAAACCTCTTGTTTACAAAAAAACTGATAAGCTTAAAGCAAAGAAAACAAGAAAGGCAAGGCCTTCAAGACTCACTTGTGATACACTTTTAAAAAATATCCAAGCTTTTTATGTATTGAGTATAATGCATTTACTGTTATATTTATATTTTTTGTATTCTCTAAACTTGGCACTTTGATCTGATATTCGACCCAACCAAAGATCTATCATTATTATCATTTTTTGTTCAAACAGGAACTTCTTTTGCTAAGCGTGGAAGTTTTATTTATTGCAAACGTTTTGATGTAGGCAGTAAAACAAGGGAAATTACTCTGCTGGGGAAACTTAGTTTGCTTTAAACTGATCTTTCTCATCTTAAACATTACATTTTGAAATTATACTCAATACATAAAAAGCTTGCATTTTTTTAAAATGTGCATCACAAGTGAGTCTTGAAGGCCTTGCCTCTCTTGTTTCAAAATGTAATGTTTAAGATGAGAAAGATCAGTTTAAAGCAAATTAACTCCACTAGCATTACATAGTAATTTCCCTTTTTTTCTACCTGCACCAAAACGTTTGCAAAATAAATAAAGCTTCCATGCTTAGCAAAAGAAGTTCCTGTTTGAGCCAAAAATGATAATAATGACTGCTCTAGCTGTTGGGTCAGAATATCAGATCAAAGTGCCAAGTTTAGAGAATACAAAAAATATAAATATAACAGTAAATGCAGTTTGCATATAATTAGGCTTCATTCTTTATTTTTTTGTGCCCATCCCAGAAGCGCAATATTGTTTTAAACAAGATGACTGGAAAGAACTGAATTTTTCCTATTTTTATGCCAAATTTGGTGTCAACTGACAAAGTAGTTGCAGAGAAAATGTCAATGTTAAAGTTTACCACGGACACACACACACACACACACACACACACAGACAACCGAACACCGGGTTAAAACATAGACTCACTTTGTTGACACAAGTGAGTCAAAAAGAAAGTAAAATAAACAAATGCTGATAGCACGTGTACAATACACATAGTATGCACACACACACACACACACACACACACACTCACTGGCACCAAGCTGCATACTGACTACTGAGCATGGGAAAATGGACAGATCTTGCTGGATACTTCAATTCTGGTGACAGGGCAAAGAGAAGGAAAAGGAAGTGGGAGTGGAAACTGTAAAAAAACAGTAATAAAAGAAAGAAAGAAATCATCCTCCACCATCCTGCCACGATGATGACACTTCACATGCAATTTTCAGATTATTTCCCCTAGAAAAGATTAAAAAAAAGTTTCAAAGGGGTCAGAAAAAAACAACAACAACATAGTTACAGCAGATTCATGGAGGAATTCAATGCTATATCTACGTTATCTAGATTGGGAGCAAAACAAAAACATGTTTTGATCAAATCTCGACAGTTCTTTATCACAGAATGGGGGCTGGATAAGACTGAGATTTTATCAAGTGGCATACTTCCTTTCTAGATCTACCTATGTATCATTTGCCCACTTTTGAAGCAAAAGCCATGAACCGCTGAACACATTTGTCTCTCTACGTAACGAAAATTAAGGGCAAAGTCCTATTCTAGCATCCTAAATTCAGGAACCTGTTTTACTGGCAATTTGTGTGTATGTATGAAACGATATTACCATTAGCAGATTTGTAACCCATTTTCAGTGGACCCATTTTCGACTCTTATTTTGTACGTTAGGCCTATTCAACTCAATTCTGATGCGGATTCTGTGACTAAACTAACATGCCACCATCTTGCTTTTCCCGCTTTAGGTCCCACAAACCATGGAATTGTGACCAATGGGTGCAATAATGACACTACCAAAATAAAGATTGCCAGACCCCGCCATTCTTCTGTATGACTGACAGAGTGAACGTCCACGACTTGTGAACACAGCTCAATACGTCTTGAGGGGAAAAACTGTGGATAATACCAGAACAGCATTTGGCGTCAATGCTTGATGTTATGTTACTTCTAACTGTTGCCGTTGCTTTGCTAAAACATCATCAACCGATAAAGCGGAAAATCGCTTCAAGGCTGCAGGGCGTATACGTTAATTAGATCTGGAAGCGAAATCTAGCCTACCATTCTGATCAAATCGAGACAGTCAGAAGTACTTGAGATTCATCCGCATTACGTGCACGAAAGATTGCTGTGGTCAAATGCGTGTTGGGCTCATTATCACAACTGGGCGAATGTAGCCTACGTGTTTGTATACAACTGTAGGCTATTACCCAAACGGCTCTTGACATTCCCTACCTTCTTCCTTCGGTCACCCATTAACCCACCTCTCTACCACCACCACATTTTGTCTGTGTATCTGTGGTGTGTTCTGAAGTGCATGTGCGCGAGTATAATCGCGCGCGCGCGCGTGCGTGCATGCGCTTACGCCGAGTGTCCATGTCTTACTGTTCGATTTCCACCGTCCACTTCTTTTGATCCTCTCTGAATTCCAGATAAGTCTATCTTTTAACTCCGTCCATTAAAAAAAAAAGAAAAAAAAAGAAGTATATTTCTTGAGTGTCCATACTGCGTTTTATCCTTCTGTGGGGGGTGAGGGGTGGGGGTGGGGGGGAACAAGCGAGAGAGAGAGAGAGAGGAGAGAGAGAGCGACAGACAGAGAAACTAAGAGACACAGAGAGACAGATGAAAAGATATGAACCAGGAAGAAATAGTGCAGAATTGTAAATTGTAGCAGATATGTGTGTGCAGGGGTGGAAGTGGGGGAGGGAGAGGGGGAGGGGTGGCATGCGTATGTCTGGAGGGGCAATGATCCAAATTGCCTCAGTAATAAAATATAAAAATATATAATGAAAATAAAGAAAGAAAAAAAAAGATGCAAAACACATGTCATTCCATGGGAAGAAAAAAGAAAGGGACGAGGTAGGGAGATCAAACAAAAGGGAAGACAAAAACATTTACGAATATGCGAGCCGAGCAAGTTGGACACACACACACACACACACACACACACACACACACACACACACTACAACACGCTCACAAGAACACAAAAATGTGCGCACAAATAAATTGCACTAATGCATAGCATATCTCTGATGAACATAAACATTTCAATTTTGACAGACGCACCAACAGGAAAGTGGGAAAGAGATGTATTACATTCGCTGCACAAATGACAAAACAAAATAATGGATGTATGCATGGAATTAAGACATACTGACAGACAAACAGAAAGACATACAGGCAGACAGAGACAGAGAGGGTGGGAGAGGAGTGACAGAGACAGAGAGACTCGACAGTCTGAGAGAGAGAGAGGAAGAGAGAGAGAGAGAAAGAGAGAGAGAGAGAAGAGAGAGACAGAGAGAGAGAGAGAGACGGTCAGAGAGAGAGAGAGAATATTCCACAACAAATCTAATTTTTACCAGTTACCTCATTGTTTTGGGTCAACATTTTCTGAGTCCGATCCACGCAAAGGCGATCTCACAATACTGTGACATGACCGCAAACAACAATATCAGTCCGAAGACCAGTAGGAAGTATCCGGTTGAAAAGAAAATCGTTGAAAAAAAAAAAAATAAAAAAATCTTAAGATTGGCTCACGATCACCACTTCTTCAAAGGAACCACCAAAAGCGTAGCACAAGCTCCCACCAAAACAGTGTGTGTGTGTGTGTGTGTGTGTGTGTCTTTTTGTGGGTTTTTTTTAAGTCACTTTCGTATCGCACACATCCTTCATGGCTGGTAATCTGTCTGATCCTACCAACTGTCACACAGGCTACCACCACCACAGACTGACAACTGAAAGCTACTTTTTTTTGTCTTTCTTTCTTTTTTCTTTTTTTAAACTCCCAGGGCTGTTACAAACTCTTGATTGACGTCAAGCCCAACCCGTAACCGTTTCGGTTATGAAACACTCCAAATGAAACCAGGACGCGTGTTGTACCCACTGGAAGTCGAAGCCGAATCCACGGTTCTATTTCAGCTGTTGTTCCTTAATTTTGTCACTAAGTTAGTAACTTACAGTAATAGACTTAATGTCATTCAGACAGACAGTCTGACGTTGTTTCCTGGGCAGGCTCACCCTGTGCATGGCGTCAGCCAAAAAAAGATGTGGGTTTAGTCTCCCGCTCTCGTGCTGGCGTACCTGTGAGGTTTAATGGGGTGTGGGCGCTTTCGGCTTCATCAAACGTGCCTGCTTCCTGAACTCAGGTGTGTGTGTGTGTGTGTGTGTTTCCCCGCAGTTTGTTTTTCTTTTAACACTCGTTTCAGCGAAACGCAGGAAGTGAAGGAGCTGTATCTGCAGATAAAAAGAGCTGCCTATACGTTGAAGAAAAAAAAAAGAATAAAAGACTTAAACCTTCCTCTTCACCTCATTTATGTATTTATTTATCTGAATTACACGAACTTCACAGTCTTTCATCAGGGACATTCACATTATCAATCATCAGTGGAGTGTAATGCAGTCCCTCCATCTCCCTTTCTCCCAGTTTGCTTTTTTAGTTGGGGACGTCAATGGAATAGTATAGATCTCTCTCTCTCTCTCTCTCTCTCTCTCTCCCACGCATACTCCTGTCAAAACCTAGAGGATCAGCATTGATTCTACTACCCACTATTTCAGTGAGAACGAGTTTCTATCACGATTATGCAGTGTTTGATTCACAGTACACATGTCCGCAAACTTTCTCATTATGATCGGACATGCATTTTATGTCATGGACCCTTAGAATTAAAGGACAGATGCTCTCGTTTTAATTTGCATATTTATTATTACCTATTATAATTATTTCACTGTTTAAACATATTTTGTGTGTGTCGATAACTATGGAAAGTTGGCGTAAAAGAACTTTGGCTGGTGAGACACGACTGGATGGGGGAGTAAAGATTAGAACCTGAACATCAGGTAAATCATCTTGTCCGCAGTATAGCTGTTGAACCCGACGATACGGCCGGAAAAGGTTCACACGAAACAACAAGCCCTCTGACACTAACTACAGTCCTGACCAAGCCCCCCCCCCCCCCCCCCCCCCCCAAAACCTTTTCTCTCTCTTTGTCTGGTTCACACTGACATGATGTAAGGCGCCACACCTGCACCAACTTTTTTTTTCCACGCTCCAAAAACTCCCCACACGATTCAACGTGTTTTGTCCAGTTCCACCATACCGTAACACACGCACACACACACACGCACGCGCGCGCGCGCGCGCACGCACGCACACACAATATGCCGTACACTTTCGGCGGACTCCACACCCCAACTTCTCATCACATCACGTGGCTGGTGGAAGTAATGATCACCCACAGACGAAGCCGGCATGGACCACACAGGTTTTGATCGCGAAGACTGTGTACATCGTTGATAATGCTCTGAGTACCAAAAAATGCAGGTCTTAGAAGCAACGTAGTGTGCCACACTGCAGAGAGGAGAAAGAAAAACCGACATAAATGCAGGTGTGTGGTTTTTTTAGTTGTATCACCGCATAGTGCCACACTCTGCAGACAGTGGGGAAAAACTGAAAACAACAACCCATCCCTCGAAAACCGAGCTGAAACTTCTTTGAGCTGGCTAGCCAGACTTTAATTCTTTTCGATGTGTGCGAAAGAGGGTGTTAGTAGGGAACACACACATACACACACAGAGGAGATAACGTACAGTAGAGACAGCACACACGGGACTGACAGGAAGGTGGCGAGCTACTGGCGGGCATGAGGGCTGGGTGGGGTAGGGGTGGTGGGGTTGGGCCGGGAGGGGCAGCGCAACAGTTCATCCATTCTCTCTCTCTCTCTCTCTCTCTCTCTCTCTCTCTCTCTCTCACACACACACACACACACACACACACATACACACACACACACACGCACTTCCCTCCATCCCTGTCTCATCCTCCACCACCACTACCCACACCGCCCCACACACATACGCATACACGGAAGACGGGAATAGAAGTCGGGAGGGGGCAATGCACGCACACGCACTAACAGACAGGACAGCGGAAATGGGAGAGAAAGTAGACGGAGAATGGAGGAGGAAGGGGTGACAGGAAGGTAATCATCTTCTTCAATTTTACTTCTTCTTTTTTTCTATTCCTCTCTCACTCTGTCTCTAGTATCTCTATTCTCATCACGCACTGAGACACACACGCACACTCACGCGCATGCTGGAGACAGACAACTCAGGATTCTGGATATCCAGACAAACAGACAGACTCCCAGAAGGAAGGGGCTGACATAAGGAGGCAAACACACAGACACACAACAAGCCCCACAGAGAGACAAACAAACAAGCCAATTTTGTTTTTCTCCTTGTATAAAATCCCTGTCCTGTTGTGGGAGGGGGGTGGAAGTGGCAAGACAGCCGCATGAGCCCGCAGACTTATTTAGTCCGTGGGCTCAGTAGTGTGTGTGTGTGTGTGTGTGTGTGTGTGTGTGTGTGTGCGTGCGGGCGTGTGTGTGTGGGTGGGGCGGGGTGGGGTGCACATGCGCCTGTCTGTTAGTCTTTTTTTTATTTTTTTAACTATCATCCCTAGCTGGCTGTGTTGTTGCTGTGGCGCGCTAACTGCTGCTATTGCTACTGTTGTGCTGTGCTGTGCTGTGCTGTGCTGCAGTGCCCCACCTCCCCCCTGCCTGCCTCGTACGTCAAAACGCGAGGTGTGTGTGTCGGGGAGGATCTAGGAAGGCATAACATCGCGACTAGGTGGAAGGACAAAAGGGCATAGAAAGTTCACAAACGTGTGTGTGTGTGTGTGTGTGTGTGTGACTGAGCTGAACAGGAACTCGATGGTGTGTGTGTGTGTGTGTGTGTGTGTGTGTGTGTGTGTGTGTGTGTGACTGAGCTGAACAGGAACTCGATGGTGTGTGTGTGTGTGTGTGTGTGTGTGTGTGTGTGTGTGTGTGTGTGTGTGTGTGTGTGTGTGTGTGTGTGTGTGACTGAGCTGAACAGGAACTCGATGGGGTGTGTGTGTGTGTGTGTGTGTGCGCGCGTGTGTTTGTGTGGGGGTTGGGGGGTGATGAGAGAGAGAGACAGTAAACTTACAACATAAGGTCAATATTACATAATTTCAAGTAGTTTAAAGTGATTTATGTATCTCTCGCACCTCTCCTGCCCCAACTCCCGCCCCCATAAAAAAAAGCCCCAGCAACAACAACAACAAAATCACGCACGCCAAAAAAAGGAACACGAAAGAAGACAAAATGAAAGAAAACGCAAAATTAAGACACTTGTCGGCATTTGCATTCGGTATATACTGGTTAGTGCTGTCGCTCCTTGACGAAACTTTAGGCTGTGTTTCTTTTCACCTCTTATTTACATCAGTATGATGTAAACATCTGTGTGTGTGTGTGTGTGTGTGTGTGTGTGTGTGTGTGAACAGACTGCAAGCGCTAAACAATGGCTTGACATTGTGTGCCTTTGTCTTTCCTCAGAAAGCAAAAGTTGCTGAATTGGTTTACTGTTTTATACCAAATAAAGACGTCAAACTTCCCATTAAAAGAACACACACACAGATATATATATATATATATATATATATATATATATATATATATATGATGTTTTGACCGAAAGCACGAATCACCCCACCCCATATCTCACCCACGCACAAACGGCTATCCCCACGATACTATCAGCAGAAAAAAAGTCACTTTTGGCCCTGCTTGCCGACAAAACGTAACAAAAGCCTCACAACTATCCAGTCCCAAGTAGCCAGCCATCAGAAAGCTGTTCCCGAAATAGCCAACCTCTGTATACACCTAGTCGCCAGCCAGCCAGAAGGTGGTCAATAGATTATAGGCCCAAGGAGCAGCTGAGTCCTCGGGTCTGTACACAGGAAGGTATGGGACGGACGGAACCCCCCGCGGGAGATCGGGCTTGGGCGACATCCATTACTACACACTGAGGAAGGCTGGGAGTATGAGTGGGGGGCGGCGGGAGGGATGGGGGGGGGGGGGTTGGAAGGACGGATGGAAAGAAGAATGAACGGACACAATGAAACGAAGAAGAGGCATAAAGGAAAAGAAAAAAAACGAGGAAGAAGGGAAATCAAAGACAGACAGAAAAGCAGCAGCAGAGACAGAGAGAGAGGAGGGGAAGGTGGTGGGGAAGGGGGAGGGCACCTAAACAGAATTCAATAAACAGAGACAGACAGACACACCGAGACAAAGAGAAATAGAAAGTGGTTAGGACCGGAGAAAGAGAGAGAGAGAGAGAGAGAGAGAGAGAAGGGGGGTGGGGGGGAGAGATAGAGAGAGAGAGAGGGAGGGAGATAGTGACAGAGACAATGAGAAATATACAAAGAGTGTTTTGGATCGGAGAGAAGACAGAGAGAGACACACACTGAGACACACAGAGAGACACAGGCAAAGAAAAATAATCAGACTGGTTTGCACAGGAAAGGGTGAGAGAGACAGACAGATCGAGTGAGAGAGAAGAGGGGGGAGGAGGGCGGGGGGCGGGAGACAGACCGAAAAAAAATCCAGACATGAACAGAGGGATACACACAGAGACAGAGACAAAAAGAAATATACAGAGAGTGGTTTGGACCGGAAAGGTGTTGATCCGGCGGGAGGGGGAGGGGGGAATTGGGGGGGCGGGGGGGGGGGGGAGGGGGGCAACTGATGCACTCACTTCGATCCGGCCGACCCTCAGTCCCCATCCACTGGACGCAATCAATCATAACGTTTGTAACCTACAGGGTCAGGAGTCAGCCTCAGATCTTTCTCATTAAACTGCCATGAAAGCTGGCAACCACCCTTGCTCACATTATGCTTCATTTACTGAGATGCGTTCACACACTAAGAAGACATGCTAGAAGAACGCAATGGGGATAAAAATAAATAAATAATAATAATAATAATAATAAAAGGGAAAGGGAAAAGGGCAGAGAAACAAATTGCAAAAACAATAACAATAATAATCATGTAATAAATTTTAAAATCCCAACAACAAGCGAAATAAATAAATAAATAAATAGTCCAAGATTCTATCCGGTAACTTCTTCACGATGCAACGTGTAACTGTTGTGGTGAAGACAAGACAAACAGGGTTGAATAAATAATACTCTGGGAAAAAAACAAAAAACATTTAGAAGTCTGAAACCAAGTCTGGATTAATAATATTCTTCTTTTCTCGTTCGTTTAGACGACAAAGGATAATTGTGAACCGTCTCTGAGCACACAGGTAGAACGAACGACCAACCAACCAACCAGCCAGCCAGCCAGCCAACCAGCCAGCCAGCTGACCAAACAAACATCACCGACTGCAACGTTTTCTGTCCACATAACCAGATGCTTTTTCCAGTGTGAACTGTCAGACCGCTGCCTCTGTTGACCGATTCTTTCTTAATAACACACATGCTGAGACAAGTAAACTGCAAAACTAAAAATCAAATTTTGTATTAGGGTCCCTATACTTCTTCTTCTTGAGCGTTCTTGGGCTGCAACTCCCAGATTCACTCGCACAGACCCACAAGGAGTTAATGTGCACAACCTTTTTTTTTTTTTTTACCCCGCCATGTTTACACTCATACTCCGTTTTCGAGTATGTGCATACTGGTTATGTTTGTGTTTCCATTACCCACAAAACACAGTGGAGGATTACAGACAGGATCTCTAACCTGTGCATTTGATCTTGGGCATATACATACGCAGGAACGGCACTCGCAGATCTGCACTGAATATGTTGACATAGCAGATCGGTAAAAATCTCCGCTACCGAGATCGGGCCCAGGACACTCAGATTAGAAAGTCCAAGGCTCCAGCTACAATGTGCCACTGCGCCCGTCATGTCTACGGTATTAACCACCACCTGTTCCGCGCTCCACACAAACCATCGATGCAAACGTTTATTTCTGTGTAAACACACCGGACTGAGCCAGGCAATTAGGCTCGGGGGAAAATAATGGACCGGAAGCGGCGAATGCTCTCCCCTCTTGTGCTGAATGGCTCTAAGGTTAAACAAACACCACCGCTGGTAGTAGATCCCGGAAACCCAGACATCCTGCAGAGCCTGTTTATCTCGTGCACGCATTCGCAGCTAGAATAAAATTGCATTACTCGCCAGTAATAAAGTTTGCCAAATTTGATATCACAAATACCAAATCTGTTTGTTTTTTTGTTTTGTTTTGTTTTGTTTTCTTTTCTTTTCTTTTTGTGATTTAATTTACATTCATAAATCAAACAAAAAGAAAAAAAAAACATTAAAATGTTATTAACACGAAGTTAGACCCCACTCTATAATCTTTTCAAATAAGCGTATTCAAATTTGCGAGAACCCACAATCTACTTGTACAAAGTCAGCCGTGCCAATACATGCTTGTTGACAATTATACCATATTGTTGGTAATGAAACGTGTATTTTGCAATTTCATATAATCTGGTCGGACTTTTTTTATGCCACAAATCCGTAATAGTTCGACACAGATAATCCCTCCCTCTCTTTTTCTCATTAAAGAGCACACACGTACACGTGCAAACATTCAAGTATGAGTTGTGTGAGAGAGACTGAGAGAGAGAAGAACGCGAGAGAACTGCGGAAAGAATCACCGAAAGGGCAACCCCCCCAAACGAAATAACTGAACATCCATGCATGAGAAGCGATCTGAGCTCAACACCTGCGGCCACACAAAACTGCATCCACCACCAGAATACTCATAATCATGACTTAGTTGATGCACTACAGTCAGCTCCCCTAACACTGAGGCAGAAAGTATCTGAAAACCAACGATCCAATCAGAAAATGGAAAAGTGCAAACAGCTCCGTCATGTGGCTTCGTCGGACACCCCATCGCAGGATGAATATCGTCAATAACACGTAACAACACCCCTCCCACATCCTCACTCACACACAAACACATCCAACCTCCCGTTATCTTCTCCACGCTCTCCCTCCTCCCATCAATCAATTAAAATCAATAGTGCCAATAGCAGGTGGGAGAGAAAGGGGGCGAGGGAGAGAGAGATAGAGGCAGACAGACAGAGAGTAATGGAGGGTTAGGGGGTGGAGAAGGACAGAGAACAAAAATGTGCGGTAAATAGGGGAACTTTTTAAAAAATGTCCATGCATCTCCCTCCTCCGCGACAACTGAACCTGTCTTTCTGAGTCCACCTCCCTCCAACCATCTCAACCCCGCCGACACCCCTCCTCCTCCTCTTTCCTCAGCTCTCACTTCTCTCGGCAAAATACATGCAGCTGAGGGTTATTAGGCCGACTCCCGAAGTGGGGGGTGGGGTACTCATCCTATGTCACGGTGACAGGGATACCACTTCAGCTTTGTTTGAGAGGCGCCACGTGCCGCTTATTTTCTGCTCACTTGACTCCACTGGAGTGCCCCTGCCACCCGCATGCACTGCTATCTCGGCTGCCATCCGCACATGAACTGTCCCAGCTGGTCAGCACACCGGGAATCCAGTAGAAGGTAGCACAGAGTGAGAGAGAGAGAGGAAAGACAGACACTCGTCAGACAGAGACAAGAGACACAAAAACCGAGAGAGAAAGACAACAGAACTTAACTAGAGAGAGACAGACATAGACATGCAGAGAGAGACAAACAAAGACCAGAGACACAGAGACCAAGAGAGACATTGAGAAGATACTGTTTTATTTATTGTATGCCAAACGCTGTAACGTTCGCTCTTCAATGTAGGACAAAGATACAGAACTTCAAGCCAACACTGCCTGACGCTTCCCGTCAGATGGGGGAATGCCCACAGGCAAAAACATCAACAAGCTCAGAGCAACGAACCGCGAAGGTCCTTAATTAAAAGAAGGCTCCAAAGCCTTGTCAAGACCACGTAGTGGAGTCTAACGACCCGGTAGCAAAATGCCGGCCCTTGATGTCAAGTTGTTTCGGGCTTGGGTCTGGGTTCGGTGAAAGATGCCTTGTTCGAGGGAGCGAGTCCTGGTCAAGACTTCAAGTCATTGTTGATTTTTACAGCTCTGCCGATCGTAATTACCTGGGCTGATAACCACACTGTGAGAGTGACAATCTGACACTACAATGACACTACCGTCCGAACAGACAGAATGCAAGGTTTGTGTGTGTGTGTGTGTGTGTGTGTGTGTGTGTGTGTGACCTGGGATTCGAACTCACAACCTTCTCAGTTCCAACTCTGCTCCGTCTTCGCTAAATTACACACCCCCCCCTCCCCCCCAATCAAATCGCGCCAGTTAGCTCTCATTCTCCATTCTCACGTATAGTTTTAAAGAAACAAAATTATGTAAATGACATCAGGTCTTACGATTAGTTCTACCACGGAATCATTTCAGCAAGAACATGATGGACGGGCCAGGCGAAAGGACGTGTCGTCCCATGACTCATCCGTTTGTCATGGAATTTTTGTTTTATTTTGTTTGTTTGTTTATTTTTAAGAAGAAAAAAAGAGACTTGTTTCGTAAGCGGGGTGTCAAAGCATGGAATAACTATATTGATGAGTCACTTTCCACAGTATATGAACTCTCTCTCTCTCTCTCTCTCTCTCTCTCTCTCTCTCTCTCTCCCATCACCCCCTCCCTTTCCCCACATCATATAACAAGACGAACGCTCGACTGGCAGAAGAAAATGAGCCAGATTTACATTCAAACCAGAACAAAAAAACAAAGACAGCAGTAGCAGCAGCACTATAATTGATCACGACCGTCTTAAAATCATTATTCTGAGCAAATTATCTTTACGATGCATGGGGATCAAATCGTTTATTCCTTCAACAAACAACAGCAACAACAACAATGAAGCAGAAAACATTGGAAAGACTTTCTGGGACATCATTTATACAGGTATGAATGGACCGGCGAGGAGGAATGGAGAAATGAAAGTGAACAAATGCAAAAAGAAAAATAATGAATAAATAAATAAACAAATACATAAATAAACGGTGAAATAAACAAATAAACAAGAAGTCAGAGAAATAGGACATTTCCACTGTCGTATTTTCATTCTCTGAAATCAATTACACACATGTATACATACTAATTTTTGTTTTAATCTCACGACATTTATTCATTTATTTTTTTTAGACAGATATTTTGATAGTCTCTTTATTTCTCTTGTGAAACACTGACACGGCAACATTTTAGCGGACACGTAGCAAAAAACCCCCACACATTTGTTTTGAAGGAAGCAACTACGCGGGATGCAGAGGAAGACACAAAAAAGGACAGTTGTCGAATGGAGTGGGATCTCTCTCTCTCTCTCTCTCTCACACACACACACACACACACACACACACAAAGTGAGCCACAGAGAGACAGATATGGAAACAGAGAGAGACAGAGACAGAGAATGACAGAAGGAGGAAGGGGACATGTAGAGGGGCAGGGAAAGAACCACAGAGATGGGGAAATGAACCCCAACTGCAGGACGCCTGTCAGACCACATGACGTTTTGTCAGGAAAATCGGCGCGTGGAGGTGCACGTAATTTTGGAGTGTGAGTGGAAGGAGGAGGGCGAAGACGGCAGCGTGTGTCATCATTGGAAAATGCATTCCTTCCATCGGCACAATCCTCCCAAACGTCCCCACCCCCACCCACCACACACCCCTGCTCTTTTTATTCTTTCTATTTCTTAAACCATCAATCAAGATAACATTTTTTTAGCAAAATGTTTGGGGTTTTTTACCTCCCCCCACTCCGCCCCCCCCCCCCCCCCCCCCCACCCCACCCCGGCTTTCCCTGTCTTCCCTTCACTCAATTTCCGTTCGTATGATACGCCAGAACTTCGTCGCGCACTACAGTAACCCCCCAACCCCAATCCTCCATCACCGCACCCATTCTCGCCCAGCCCCCTCCACCCCGCCTCAATGCCCCCCCCCCCCCCCCCCCCCCCCCCGTACACCCCCCCTCCCTTTTCCCTCCACCTTGGAAAGAAAACTGCTTAAAACACGGTATTAATCATCAATCTAGAGGACACTGCGACCCCTTCGCCCAGGAATCGATTGTCTGCCCAGATCAATGACATCCTTGAAGTACAAGATCAAGTGTACTTTAAATAATGTTTTCGTTGCTGATTTTGTTTTGTGTACGATTACACGTAGCATTTACTTCCCACTCTTTTGCACTCTTACTGCGATCAGCCATTTCCTTTAAAGTCGCAATGACCTCCAGGAACACATTTCTAAGAGTGTATAAATAATTGAAAGATTTCTTATATATTTCAGTTGAATTTAACATGCTTTTAAGAACACACACACACACACACACACACACACACACACACACACAACCACACACATTTTTTAAAGTTTTTTTTTTCTTTAGGTATTTTCTTCCTTCTTTTTGTAGGTTCTTCCAATTATTTCTGCTGACAGCTGAACTACAGCTTATCATGCATTCTGTTGCGTGCAATCACGAGACGACGACGACAGGTCACAGCAGCCTACCCTCACCCCCACCCCCACCCTTCCCGGTCCCACTGAAGTCCTTCATAAAGAGACAGACAGGCAGAAAGAGAAGAGACAGATCGGGGGTGGGTCAGAGAAAGAGAGCAGTTTATATACATAATACATTCGAGGCCTCCACCGAAAACCAACTGCATAGTCAGACTAAGACTCCTTACCATCTCCTCCGCAATGCTTCCCCCAAACCATCCCGAAACCCATCCCTTCCTCCACTTCACCTCCTTCAGACCCTTCACCCCCACCCCCATTCCTCTTTCTCCATCCATTTCCATTGAGGCCGCGCGGCTCATTAGCACAAAAGAGGTCAAAAAGGTCCACGATCCTCGTGACACAAAACATTGCGACCCACAGTTTTAGCTGGTATGTGTCTGTGGTTGTCGGGTTGTTTTTTTTTTTTTTGTTTATTTGTTTTGTTTTGTTTTGTGTTTTTTTGTTGTTTTTTTAGTTTGTGTTTTGTTTTTCTTTGGATAGCTATAGCATCTGAAGTACCAAGATTATGTACGCTTCAGACGTCAGAACTACCAACTTGGGGGGAGCATCAAGGTAAAACATGATATAATCACGCGGATGTGCACTTAAGCCGTGTGGATGGGTGTCGTGTGTGACAACCCCCAACAAATGATAAACAAATTGTACGATTGAGTATGGTTTGATTTTATTAAATAAAAATATTTCTGCACCAGTACAGTTCTAAGCTCCACTTCAAGTGCAACAGGACCAACTTCTGTTATTTTTGGTCTTGTGATTACCATCATGGATATTTATCTTTGAATGTGAACAGCTGAAACATTTTTAAACTACTCATTTACAAATTCTACAGTTTCAATACCTGTTCCGATTTGCAACAATCTGAATGATAATGCGCTTATATTTGGAATGGGTTAAAGCTTAACTTGGAGCCCACAAGACAGTCTGTTGTGATTTTACCGTCTTACTGGGTACTTATTATTCTTTTCCGTTTAAAAACCATGAATTGGGCAATACTACCAATCTGTAATTGCACCAACACTGACAGCTCAACTGTAGACATTTTGACATCTATTCTGAGAGAGAGAGAGAGAGAGAGAGAGAGAGAGAGAGAGAGAGAGAGAGAGAGAAAGCACGACAGAATGAACGAAAGACAGACAGAAAGAGAGACCGACAGAAAGCAAATGAGACAAAGGATGTGAGAGAAACATACAGACGGATGAACAGAGAACAATTTAGAGTTTACAAAGCTTACACCCAAACGACCTGCAATGCTACCATACCCGCACACTCGAGTTTCCACCCTGACGACCCCCACTTCTCTCTGAAACCGGGCTGCGCGGCTCATTAGCACAAAAGAGGCCAACGAGGTCTACGACCCGTGTGATAAAACATTCCGACCCACGACTTTAACTCGTGTGTCTTGTCTGTGCAGATAATGAGCTGATCTGTCTGGGGCCGGGTGTCAGAGCCAGGTAGCATCCATACTAACAACATGTAGGCTTGCACTTCAAACTTCACCATTTCTGTGGTCACGATCTTGAAAGCAACAGGGCAAGACCAGATTTCACGCGATTTATCTTATTTTATTTTTTATTTATTTGTTGTTTGTTGTTGTTGTTGTTGTTGTTTGTGTGTGTGTGTTTTTTTGTGTGTGTGTTTTTTTTGTTTTTTTTTTGTTTGTTTGTTTTTTTTGGGGGGGGATTTTTAAATATATACACTGTGACCTGATAAACGGTAAAGGAGATAAACGATTGAAACTTTTTTTATGTTAATGATGAAAATAAACATGCTACGAAGACGATTCCAGTGTGCATTCAGAGGCAATACTATTTTGTCATGCAACCAGTCTGTGTGCAATCTCCCCCACACTAGATTAAATCCGGCTGCAGAGCGGAAAAGCTGAAGAGAGGCTGCCTATGCTGGGCCATGGTGATAGCACTGCTTTGCAGTTGCTACAGCTTCTTCTGCATGGCCATCAGTGCAACATGCACCTTGTACGATGACGCTCCGATGCTGACATAGGTGCGCCAGCTGGACCTGTCTTGCATCCACAGGTACGAAAAATATCAAAAAGCATGCTACAAAATGCTGAACCGGAACACCTTGGGAAAGGGAACGAACCGAAGGCCATCTGGTTACGCTTCGTAAGATCTTCAAAAAGCGGACAACATTCAGCCGACGCGATGCAATATCCTTACCCTGGCAATGTCGATACCCTGAAACAATGCCTAACAAACTCATGCTGTATCATGTGTTAATTAACATTGAACATTTACATCAACTGGCAGTCAGGAAAAAACACACCAAAAAACAACTCTTGACGCACGTGTGCTGCGCTCTTTCTCGTTCAGCCATTTCATGGTAAAACAAGAAGATGGATAGCCGTTTGTTTTGCATACGAGAAAGCAATGCTGACTGAACGCGACCCTGTCCCTCGATAATTTGATCTCGAACTGGCGTCTCCCTTTATCAGCGATTTAATAAAGGAGAACAAGAGGTAAAGTCTTGTTGCTGAGCACCGCCGGTGCGGACGCGCACACAATCCTCATTTCTC
>NC_134876.1:92704326-92774326 GCF_041734735.1 Babylonia areolata
TGCAGTTCGACCATCCATTCAAAGTAATGGCATGTAGAGAGAAATAAAAACAAAAACATATATAAATGTATAACATAATATTTTCCATATGAGAGTGACAACACAGATTTCACTTTTCACAATGAGCAACACCTGAAGATGCTTACTTAGGTTACCGAAGACTGATTTTTGTATGTATCAAAACTCTAGATCATTAGACAATGTCAAAAAAAAACACAGCATTTTAGGGGATGAGGGAGGGAGAGGACAGAGGCAACAACAACAACAACAACAAAAGGGCCTTTTCAACTGGGGGAAAAAATGCATCTGATGCAGTAAACTGTTGTCTGTGATGCAGTCTCATTTGTTCTGTTTTAAAGTTACTCCCACACTTTGGGTTTCTCCAGTGAAAAACAAACATCACTCTTTCAGAGCTTGACAAGTTCAATATGCCCTTCTCAGTGATGCATTCTTTTCTAGGGCTTTTTACCCACCCACTTTTTTGTTTTGTTTTGTTTTTGTTTGTTTTTTGTATCTGAGTGGTTATTGTGTCACTCTGGTAAGTAGTAAGATAAACAAAAGATAGGGCTAAGTTACTTCCTAAAGCAACTGAAATACATTACATACTATGAAGTCTCGCTATGATTCGACTCCACAGTCTCCATGACTTTGATGTCCTTCCATTTGGTTCTGAGACATGAACCCACCACCAGCAAATCAAAGGGCAACCTTGTCTGTACTATTCAAACATCACCACGTCAAAATTTCAATTACCTGTAACCTTAGAACGAAAAAAAAAAAAAAAAGAAAGAAAGAAAAGTAATTAAACAAAGTTAAACAAAGTGTTTTTTTTTATAAACTGAGCGACGAATCCACTCTAAACAGGGTCAAAACTGACAAGGCCACACGGACTGGTCAGCAAACAAAATTTCAAGCTTGATTGGTTAACAAAAAATTGTCCATCTGCATTGTGGTCCAGCAAAGATGAGAGACAAAGTGAGTCCCTAACATGCCCTTGTTCTGTAACAGTGTGTAACAAACTAGTCTGGTGTTTTCACACGTTCAGAGCACTTTAGAAACATATTAAGCTCCACCTGTTTTGTTTTCTTTTTTGTTTTTGTTTTGTTTTTAAAGTATATATGTGTGTATTTGTATTTGTATTTGTATTTCTTTTTATCACAACAGATTTCTCTGTGTGAAATTCGGGCTGCTCTCCCCAGGGAGAGCGCGTCGCTATACTACAGCGCCACCCATTTTTTGGTACTTTTCCTGCGTGCAGTTTTATTTGTTTTTCCCATTGACGTGGATTTTTCTACAGAATTTTGCCAGGAACAACCCCTTTGTTGCCGTGGGTTCTTTTACGTGCGCTAAGTGCGTGCTGCACACGGGACCTCGGTTTATTGTCTCATCCGAATGACTAGCATCCAGACCACCACTCAAGGTCTAGTGGAGGGGGAGAAAATATCGGCGGCTGAGCCGTGATTCGAACCAGCGCGCTCAGATTCTCTCGCTTCATAGGCGGACGCGTTACCTCTAGGCCATCACTCCACATGTGTGTGTGTGTGTGTGTGTGTGTGTGTGAATGAAGGGGAGAAAACTACCTCTGGGTATCATATTTTAGATGTGATAGAAATGCGTCACTGATTTACTAAAAATGCCAATGGAAGCTTGACAAGGGGACAACTTTTGCACACAATTTTTTCTCAAATCAGTTAATCAGTCAATCTCTATCTCTTTCTCTCTCTATTCTCCTCATTCCTTCCCTCTCTCATAAAAATGCACACATGCATGTGCACTCACCATGACAAATAAAATCACACACACACACACACACACGTGCGCGCGAACCAAATCTAATATCACTTAAAGTGGAAGACGTTAAACTGAAGAACCAAGTTAAAACAGGAGAAGAAAGAAGGAAAGAAAGAAAGGAAAAAACCTAGCAAGTAAAATTATCTGTTGGGATTTTCCCATGCCACCAATATTAAAAAGGAGACAATTCTTGATACAGATGAAGCTACAAACAATCTGTACCATTCAGACATCATGGGTGCTGGTGGGGAGTAGGGGAAACCGACCGAAACCCAAACACTCTGAACAAAGAAAAGACACAGCAGTTCCGTCTCGTCCACAATCAGACCATTCATAAAAAGAACAGGCATCAGAGACAATACAATCTTTGTTGAAATGAAAAAGGGAAAGGCAACTCAAGTCAGCTCTTCACTCCTATTCCGTTCTTCTAGAAAGGTTCTTTACCCCTTTTTCCACCACCATCCCCCAGAACATTATGGATTTTATCAAATCAATGCAAGTGCAGCATATTCCTCCTGCATGAAGTTAAAAATGAGAAACAACAACAAAGTTTTACAGTGGTTTTTTTCCATACTATAGATGCTTAATATCAAATAGTTTTTAACTTAAAAAGTGATTGTTATGTTTTGATGTTTTCCCATCTTTATGTTCACTCACTTCAGTTACTCACGGAGGCATCAGAGCATTCAGACAAATCCTTATACACTGCACCACATCTGCCAAGCAGATGCCTTTGTTTCCCCTCTTATTTCCCCCCTCCAAACTTTATGGATACTCTGAACTGAACAGATTTAAAGTCAACGATTATTCTAATCATTGCAAAGAAATTATTAATAGTTAAATGCCAGTAAATAAATCTGAGTATACATTAATCATTAATGCATGAGTTTGTACAAAAAAGTGACATGCAGAATGTTTATGGAGCAATTTAGTGCAAGGATTATCTGTGTGTGTGTATGTGCATGTGCGTGTGTGAGTCACTGAGTGCACGTATGTGTTCATGCATCTGCATGTGCATGTGTATATATGTTTGAGTGTGTGCAAGAGTGTATGCATGTTTCTGTGTGATTGTTTGTGCATGTGCATGTCTTCCATCTCTTCCATTTCCAAAGCACATTCACCACTTCTACCATGATGCCAATCATAACCCCCCCCCCCCCTCCCCTCCACCCATCCTCTCATCCACTCCTGTCAGTCAAGTCTGCAGCTATGGCATCTGGTGTATGAATGACCACCTTTGTGGTACTTAGAAATAGCATTCATTACAGAGGTGGTGGAATCTCTGCAGCTTAATCAGTACCTTGTTTTCTTAAAGGCTCACCTGTCCCTCTTGAGCCAGAAAAAAGCTCTGTTGCCTCTTTAAGAAAACATTTGTAACTGGGTGCTTATTGTCTGTAAAACTCATTTCATTCATTCTGATAAACATGCATGGTTTTCCTAAACACACACACACACACACACACACACACACACACACACACACACACACACACACACACAAAAAGTAGTGTTAGCAGCGTTTGTTTCCTGCTAGTTGATAAAACTTATGTCTGACAGAGTATGATTTAATTTTGAATTAAGTAACACTATTTGTTTTAAGACAAGTCCAGCATTTCTTCATGTTTACATTTTGGAGTAGGGGGTTTGGGGGATATTCTCCAATAACAATCAACAAAGCAATTACTTATGCTGCCTTTTTACATGAATCATTTTGTCTTTGATCATTATTAGTTGAGAGGTGGGCCAGCAGTTAGACCACCAGTTAAAAACCTAGAACCATGGGTTTCAATTCAGATATTTTCTTTTCTTTTCACAAGGCCTGGATTTGTGGTGTATGTGCCAATCGTTCAAATCTGATATATAAAAAAATATATATAAGAAAAAATTAGTTTCTGTGTAGAGAACAAACTAAATAACTGTAATATTGTTATTAAAAACCAAACCAAACAAAACAAAACAAAAAAAAACAAAAAACAAAAAAAAATACATGATAAAAGATTGAACAAATAAGTCATCCCTGTCAAACTTTGGCAGTAAAAATCCACTCTGACACAGAAAAATACTTGCAAACAGGAAAAGCAGTGCTGTGTTGTTACGCCATCACCCCAGGGACAGCAGCCCAAATTTTGCAAAGACAATTCCAAATATGTTGTGATAAGAAATTAATTACTAATACAATAGAACACAACAAAGTAAGTTATGTTGTTTTTTTGTTTTGTTTTTTTGGGGGGGTTTCTTTTAGATCTTTATTATTATTATTAATGTGCATTACAGTTTGAGGTTGTAATGTTCAAGACTGTGTTACCACAGGGACAGTCACATGCACTATAATTATGCAGTATTAGAAAAAGCAGAAACCCGTAAATGAACTTTTTAGCTTCAACTTCTTGCTGAACAGTGGGCAAAACCTTTCCCTCACCCACTGTCAATCTTATCCTCACACTAAAAAGTTGGGACAAGAAGATGAATGAAACAGACAAACACTTTTTTGAAACGCACAAAAAAAAGAGGCTGGCGGGGTAGCTGAAATGTGAAATGATAAAAACTCTGATTGATTTCAAACAAAGCAGCACATATCACTGAACTGTAAGAATACAATTCTCTAGAATGCTGACCAAGAGGAGTAAAACTAATATATCTCTGTGAACTGTGGGCAGAGGGTGACAGGAAAAAAAACACCAAACACATGAATTATCTGATTCATGGAAGTTCCTGACGTTTAAAAAAAAAAATTCTTTTTTACTGAGCTGTTCAGCTTTCAACAGTATTATTCCTTTTCTTGATGTTCACTAATGGCAGCAAAGTTTATTTCCATTGGTGTTGTTCAAAATGCTTTTTGTACATGAAGTTGATCTTGATGAACTTTTATAAGTATTAAAATTTAAATGTACGCATACAAAAAAACTGATACGGACAATGGCAAGTACACAGGGTGAGGTGCTGTGTGATGTGATGTGTGTGTATGTTCCCACACATGTGCATTTGTGCATGTGTGTAAATGTATGCACATGTGTTGGGTGTGTCTGTACATGTATGCTAATAAAAGAGAACACACAAAAGTATACAAGTTAAACAGCTATATATTTTGGCCAACAGATGTTAATTTAAGAAATTATGTCTCACTTTACTGACAACTGACAAATTGTAGAAAGCACATGCATGAATGTAAACGAAATAGTTTTAAGACCTGTATACATCTAAATGAAGTTTTGCTTTTAAAAATTATCTAAACTTACAGCATATTTTGGATGTAGTTTCTGAAGTAACAGTACAAACAAAAACAACAAACACACAAGAACAAAAAACCTGGCATATGGGAACAACCTTTGTTTGAAACAACAAACAAAAATGGTTTTGAATGAACTGAATACCAAGACTCTAGATGCTGAGCTAGCATGAGTTACCCGTTGAATTCTGGTGCCAAGTACATCACTTTTACTTCCCAACATGCAAACGCATAGGTGTTGCTTTCTTAACTTAACATTTTCCACTCCAAGCTAAGTAAAGCGTTTAAAAGAAAGAAAGCAACAAGAAGTAAACAAACAAGAAAACTTCACAAACAGGATTTTCTCTTTTTTCTCTCTTGGTTTTTTGGGTTTTTTTTTTTTTATCTGTGAACAGTAAGAGATTGAAGCATATGTGCTCAAACAATTCCTGCAAACATTAAATGGTGTTACTCAACAAGAACAGTTTCACTTTCAGGGACTCAAGGCATCAGAGCATGCAGACTGGTCCATGTTCCACCAAATCTGCTGTGTCCAAAAATAAAAGACTTTCTGTTTTTACTATTTTAGACAGCAGATCATAGATGCCTGACTTTCGTGTAAACCCAGTGTAAACCCAATGTGTAGATAAGGCCTTGAGATGAAAAAACAAAAATGGCAACAATAATTGTGTGCAATAAAAAGGAAAAGTTGTTCCAACAAAGACAGAGTCAACAGCCATGACCAAAACACTGGGGTCCTGTTTCAAGTGGAAGAGGTTTCCGGGGTCCAAAGTCCACAAGTCACTTAAAACACAGAAGTAACTGAACAGGATCAGTTCATTAATAGCTATAATATCTAACGTTTAAGGTATGCATGGGCTGACTCACAGTCACAGATCAATCTTAGTTAAACTTTGACTTACATAGTAAGAAAGGGACAGAAGTGTGTGTAGGTGTGTGGGAGTGTGCAAAACTGCATGCATATGATATATATATTATATGCGTGTGTGCATGTGTGTGTGACAATGTACGTGTGTATGTGTGTTTGTGTTTCTGCAAGTGTGTGCTTGTGTGTGTGTGTGTGTGTGTGTGTGTGTGTGTGTCTCTCTCTCTCTCTCTCTCCCTCTGTGTGTGTGTGTGTGTGTGTGTGTGTGTGTGTGTGTGTGTGTGTGTGTGTGTGTGTGTGTGTGTGTGCATAAATTATATGTAAAACAAAGTCTTCAGATCCTCTAATAGCATTTTAAATGTACAAAAAAGAAGGGAAAAAAAAACACTTTTAATTACAAAATTATACCATCTCTTAAGAACATAATTGAATAGAAAAAAACACACACACCAGTATTGACTTTTCTCTTACAGTTACAGAGTTCCAAGATCCTCACACTGTACACTTTTGTGTTCATTGACCTGTATGCTAGAATTTCAGGGGGTTGTATGTAAAGTGATGCTGATCGCCATTCATCGTCCTCTTAGCAAACAAGAGCAGCATATCAAGCTGCATGCACTATTGGGGTCAGGCGCTAACTTAGTGAAACATCAGCTGTACAAGTCCTACGACATAATGTGCTCCTGACATCTTGTAACGTCGCCGGCTACTTCTGCTTAGAGGAATACAGGCCAAGCCTTGTTTGGGCAAAGGCCAAAAGTGTTACAAGTCAGCCAGCCGGAGATGTCTTACACTTCCTAAAGTGGACACATGGCATCAAACTATTCAAAGAGAGACTGGTCATTGAGTAATGAACCCTTTAGGTTTTTAGGTCGAGAGCTTCATGTGACACTCACCAATAATGTTATACTAGTTTCAGTAGATGGTGCATACAGAGCATGAACATATGATATATATACTTATATATATAGGAGAATCATGCAAAATGAAGGTTCCTGGCTCTTTGAGCATCTTCATTCCTTTTTTTTAACCCTCTTCTCCTTCACACACACACACACACACACACACACACAAATATACCCACTTTGTTTTGCTTGTAAAAAAAAATAAATAAAAAAAATAAAAAATTCCATTCTTACAAAAAAAAGTTGTTGTTTTTTTCACAATCTGCTTTATTTCTGCAGAAAAAAAAAACAACAACAAAAAACTTAGATGTGTCAATCATGCTAGTAGTAGTACATAAACTGATTCAGTAACTAAGCGCATAAACAAATTTATTTTAAAAAATTATCAAAAAATACAAGAGCAAAGGTTAAAAACTATTTCTAATGGATGGCTAAAATACAGTAATTCGATCCATTCACATGGACAAAACATACACAGCACACACAGCCACACGCACACACTGACACACAACAAAGGAGTCAGTTAACTGCGCACAGTAACACAAGGCACAGAAAATCACATAAACTGAGAAACAAAGAAAAAGACATGGACATTTCTACACAACACATGCATCATTGTCTAAACAGTAAACACTCACATTTCATCGCTGATGTCAATGCCTTCTAACTCAACTGTGATGTCTTCTATTTCTTTCTTCAGCTCCTAGGAGGCAGGAAAATTGCATGGCAATTACAACAGTGATATACAGTCTGTCATTCATCATCACTTTCACAGGCAATAAAGTATATTAATCATATACCATACAGTATGCAGATCTGCCTTTACACAATTCACTTTACAGATTACACTCACAAACACACAGACACACATATATACATTTAGAATCTGACATTTATGGTACCAGTCACCTTTCATAGTTAATTAATAGCAAACAGCATTTCAGTACACACACACACACACACACACACACCACACACACACACACACACATATACATATATATATATATATATATATCAAATCATACTACCAATATGCATCGAATTTAAAATATCAGTTATACATGCAATGAGCAGCCACTTAACTGAATAAATACTGAATAAATAATCCTATAGAAAGTATCAAATCACATGAAGCATATGAATTCATTCGTTAAAATCTAGCAAAAAGTGAAATATTCATTGTTTTTGTTGTTGTTGTTTTTTGTTTTTTTATTGTGGTGGTGGTGGTGTTTTTCAATTTCACTGTCATCCGCGCACAATTTGGCCAAGCAGGGCAAACCAATAGCCGAATAGGCCTAGTTTGCATCAGTTTGTCATGGTGCAGTATAGATAAAAAAAAATAATCATGCAAAATCAATGGGATCAAATCATTCCCATGTGAGAATGGCTTCAGCCGAAAACTTGCTTTATTAAGAAAATCTACTGACAGGAAAAGCTAAATGTGTGCAGCACAGCACCAGTGAACTCTGATGCATGTGACACTGAAATAGCTAGAGATTCAGAAGTTTTGGCAGTTGCAGTTGTTGGTGATGGAGCAAAAGATATTATTTTATTATTTTGAACAAGTGTTTTTATTATTTCTTGCGGTAAAAACAGTATCTAAACATCTAAAAAAAAAAATTTTTTTTTAATTAATAAAAAATAAATCAAATGGACTGATGAATGATGGAGCACACAGCAATTTCAACATTAACATTACTTTTAATTTCAGCTTGTCTTATTCATCTATCAAGAAGCATTCTATTTCTTGTTTCAACAGTGGAATTAAAATGGGATTCAAAGCTGTTTGTTCTAGATCATGAAAAGATGACAGAAGTAAGACTAAGAGTCAAACTAATCTCCATTTTCATGCTCAAAACTTGATTTTCAGATTCAACATCAGTAGTTTGTGCGCAAACGTTTACACCATATGTACAAAATGGTCATTTATGTAACTGTGGCTAATTATAACACAATATTCTTTATTACCTGTATCTCATAGACTAACTGGGCTTTCTTTTCCTGAATCCTGTGCAACAGTTCCTGCTCCTCCTCTGTAAGGTCTGAAAAAAATGAAGAAAAAAACAAGTTACAATGAAAACAAATGCCGAATAATAATAATAATAAATAATAATGAGGTATGCTTGGAGTAGTTTATTCAATCGATAAGAAAAATGGGCAAAATTAAATTAAAAATGCTGACAAGTACTGAAGTAGACATTCTTAAATCAATGCAACCATTTAATTATAAAAGTTCATTACTGTAATCATTACCCATTATCATAACTGCTATTTTCAATCTCAAACACAGTGAGTGACTCCGTGGTTTTTTGGGTTTTTTTTTTTTCCCCCACCTGAAACTGAAAGGGTGTTTACAATAAAAAATGCAGATGCGGTTATGTACCTAAATAACCCTAAAAATGAATATAAAATGAAAATTGATAACATGAATTTTATGGTTATTTCGGAATGTAATGAAGAAAAAGACTTGGGAGTAATATTTGATAAAAACTTCTCTTTTGATACACATATCCAAGCAGTGATAAATAAAGCCAACAAAGTACTGGGTATTATCAAGAGAACATTTACATTCTTGGATAAGGATATCTTTGTCAACCTTTATAAAACAATAGTTAGGCCTATCCTAGAATATGGCAATACAATTTGGTATCCCAGATTAATAAGACAGTCCAAAGCAATTGAACAAGTACAAAGGAGAGCAACTAAAATAATTCCAGAACTTAGAGATCTTGACTATCAAAGTCGTTTGAGACAGTTGAATTTGCACTCCCAAAAATATAGAAGATATAGAGGAGACATGATACTAGTTTTTAAGATAATGAAGGGAATGGTCGACATTGATCATAGCACCTTTTTCTCTACTAGCAAATCCCAAGTTACCAGAAACTCAGATACTAATCTTTACATAAAATATTGTAGAACAAATGTTCGTAAATCGTCTTTCAGTTTTAGAGCAGTGAAAGGCTGGAATGCACTGACTAACTCAACAAAAACAGCTAACACTATTAACCAGTTCAAAAATCTTATCGACAATGATGAAAAATCTCTAATAAAACCATTTGATTTTGATCAGTGAACAAGAAACTTTTTCCTGGCGTATGTGCAACACTTGATTAAGACAATAGTGAAGGGATGTTAAAAAGCCAAAAGGCTTATAGGAAAGTCCCCAATCCTGTACCTGTACCTGGGTATGATGTGTGGCCTTAGTGGCCGTACTCCGGCTATGACTGTAGGAATCATGAGTGCTCGAAGTCAAAACCCCTCAACAGTAATTGTAAAGTCCCCTGGGGGTGTTTCTATTTTACGTTCTTGTCTTCAGGTATGTTTGTCATCATATCCCAAATATCAAATATTTTCAGGAAATAATTGTATTTCAGCAAGATAGAGAAGACAATAAAAGTTTTGCAAACTTGTATTGAATCAAACTTTAATATATATATATATATCATTGTCACTTTCCACTCTGCCGGGTTATTATACTTTTATTGATTAATTCAGTCATTCGATGGACGATCAGGTTGAGTCCACTGAGTCAGAAAAGTCAGTCATCGAGACAGTGAATAGAAAAATGCCGTGCGATTGACGGAATGAAAATGCTTACCGTCTAGACTAAAGCCTCCGCTTCCTGCCTCCATTATCCCATGCATGTGCTCCGTCTCTGAATACTGTCATTCGTCACCTGACTGAGACAGCAGCCGTAGCGAATTTACTTCTTAGTTGTTATCCAGTGACTTCCGTCTCACTTTCCCTTTTGATCAGCCACCATCTTGAAGCTCTCGAGCTGTCTCGTAAGACGAGATATCTCAAGACAGCAACACGGCTGAGGGACACAGAAAGTAAACAAATTCGGTGAGTGTACCTGGCATTTTAAGATATGTTTGAGTGTATCTGTGACAAAAATCACTTTGATGATTTTGTGTAACCGAGATTAAGAGGCGGACCATGCTGTGATCGATGGGCGACTGAAACTTGAGATTATCACTCGGGACACGCCTCCTCTCTTGTCGTTTCTCTTTGGGGTCATGTGTTGTTCGTTTGTTGCCCACAAAGTTAAACTACCGGCATATTCTGTGTGTCATGAGTCATTAAATCTTTAGTTTTGTTTGGTTTTAAACCAGTGACAACATTTTGTTGTCAAATTGTGATTTCGCAAACTTTCTTACAACAGGTGGGTCGATTTGATCCTGTTTCACCTTTTCTTCTGCATCGATTCAGGCGTTAATTCCGGGTGGAGAATCCGGGAAGTGAGTCCATGTCGCGCATTATTTACTCTTTTACACATGACTTAACACGGCAGTAAACGGTGCGTGCTGGAATTTCTGTTAAGATTCCTTTTTAACTTTGTTTGCCTCCTTGAGCTCATCTCTGAGTTGAGAAAAAAAAGGATTTCCGAAGAACGAGAAGTCTAATAAAACGAACAGAATCTCACATGTGTTTGTAAAATACGCCTCCCAAAACGCAGTTAGATGTTGTTGTTTTTTATGCGTCCAGTGCAGCATGAAATGAAGAGAATGAAAAACTTGATCCTTTTTAGTTTTTCAAGTCAAGGAAATGGACATAATTGAAAACAAGGAAGAAAAGGGATTTTACCTGAATTATATTTTATGGTGCTTATGTGTGTGTGTGTGTGTGTGTGTTCTCTTTATATACACTTGTCCATTTTCAGAAGTTCTCCAGTAAGACCAGTCTGATTCAAACATTTACAGCCATCCTAAGGGTCAAACCCTGGAGCAGTTCAAGCAATAATCAGTCCTCTGATTTTGAACAAATATTATCTAACACCAGTCAGCTGTGTGACATAAAACAAATTAACTTATTAAGGGAAGAAACTTCTCCCAAGGTGATTTGGATTCCAGTATTGAAAGATTGGACTTACAGGAAAAAGGTTAAAAGACTTTGTTCTTGCTGACATGAATGTGAAATTGGGAGGGTTTGTGGCCATAGTTCAACTTAAGCAGGTGATGGTTTGATCAACCAAGTCAACGAGAAAAACCAATCAGATCTCCAAGAAAATGACCATGCAGATGGCATTTGCCTTGGTTTGACATCTGGATCTACTTTGTATGAGATTCCAACTTTGCAGCATGATGATGATTGTCATGCTTTTGTTCCTGTAGATTTGCAATTATTGGTGACAAAACATAACATGGTATTGTCGTCACATGTCATTCAATAATTCATACAGGAAAAAGATTATTTTGAAGAAATCTAGCAATCATTATTAAGTGTGTATGTTTGTGTGTGTGTAAATTATACATAGCTCACAGTTAAAAGCAAATGTAAGATAGTATTAGAAATCTTATTTATGCAGTCATTTATAACAGAAAAGACTGTTGTAATCTTCGTATACATATTGTACACACACACACACACACACACACACACACACACACATATATATATATATATATATATATATATATATATATATATATATATGATAGTCAGTCGTGTCCAACTATGACCATCAGAACAGCAGAAGAGGCAACTGTTGTTCCGACTATTTGGGCTAGAATTTGATTATAGTGGAGAGTGTCTTGCCCAAGTACATCCCCACTTTCTCGGCCAAGAGGGTTTTAGGACAGTTGGTGTTGGAATGGTTCCCAAAGGCCAACTAGCCCACAAGGCTGCAGCACTAACATATATATATATATATATATATATATAAGAGTTAATGTTATAATAGGACCCTATTAACATTAAGTGCTACACATATACATGCATACATGTCCTATACTTATGTATATTATGAAAATCAACAGTCCTAACTAAGACTGATAGCATTCAGTGAAAAAATATATACAAATATGTGTCGAACAGGGGTGTATGCAGGCTGTGTCTAGCAACGTGAAAATGATGTAACCAGCCCAGTTCAGAAAGCTGTGAACTGAAGCCACTGTCAACATGATTGAAACTGCAGCTGCTTCACTGTCAGTGGCAGCACTGGCAGCCATTGCTCTCCCTGTGGTGCTGGTGCTAGCACTGATGGTGTGTCTCTCCTGCTTCAAGAGAAAGGCGGCTGGTGGATTCAGTGTAAGTTTCAGTGTAAGTTTCTCATTTTGCTTGAAAAGTCTTGTATACATATTATATATATGTTGACATGTGTAATTTGGCTTTTTCTCACCCCCAAGTATTTGTTTCAAAATGTGTGTGTGTGTGTGTGTGTGTGTGTGTGTGTGTGTGAAAGTATCATATGTTGATGTATTTGCGTTAAAGATTGTTCTGAGTTTGCTTTCCAGTTTAGTAAAGCTGCAAATGCATTAAATCCATTGCCTGTGCATACATTTACTTCAGTTGCTGCTTGGTTTTTCAGAACATTTTTCTTTCTCTGTATCTGGCAAAGAATAAAGGGAATTGAATGTTTCTTCTTTTCTTTTTTTTTCTTTTTTTCTTTTTTTCTTGCCTGACCTGCCCTAGACCTTTCACTGTTTCAGTTGGAATAGTCAAACATTTTAAAAGAATCTCCCAGAGTTCTGGAATCATACTTTAAATGTTCATCAGTTTCAAAGCACTTTCCAGTTACAAGTATAACCCCATCCACTTTTCCAGAGGCTTTTTTATATTATGATTTATGCTGTCAGTCATGGAGTCATTTGTTATGCAACACTTGTGCTTGCAGTTTCTCTGCTTTGCCATGTTTCTGTAACACTGCAATAACCAGCAGGATGCTCTAAAGTGGCTTGGCGTTGGAAAGGAAACAGCTGTGGTACATGATGTGTACTTGTGGCCATGCACATATGTATAATGTATACATCATGTATATGGTTATTTCTATTTCATTTTAATGGAAACTCTGTGTGTGTGTGTGTCTCTCTCTGTCTCTCTCTTGTCTCTGTCTCTCTGTCTGTCTCTCTCTCTTCTCTCCCCTCCCCACTCTCTCACACTCTCTCTCTCTCTCTCTCTCTCTCTCCCTCTCTCTCTCTCTCTGTGCTGTATATCTTGTTAATTTTTGTGCATTCATTAGTTTCCTCTCTGTGTGTAGACATGTTGGAAAGTTTTAACTGGATGATAATGTTTTTGTGTAGATTTGTATTTTGTGAGATACTGTTGCTGAAACTTAAAAGTTGCACATTATTTCTATGTTTCACTCCATGAATGAAATTTGCTTTGTCACTTATTTGCATTGATGTCATAGGATTCTGCCACTTCCAGCCCAGTTCAGGTAGTAGTTGCACACTTAACCCATCAGTGCCATTTACTGTTAACTGTTTAAAAGAGTTAACTATCTTTTGCATGGACAGATTTTGTGATTGCTAATGAATTACCTCTGATCTGCACCAGTCTGACAAATCTTTGAGGGGAAACCAACCAACCAGAATGATATGCAGTATACCATACAGATAAAGAATGATACTTTATGGCTGTTTTAATATTTGGTTAATAGAACTGGATATAACATGTTATTATGTCTGTGCATAGTTTGACTAGTTGTACATGTTCCATGTGTTATCAATTGGGTATGCTGTGGTGCCTCATTATCATTGTTTTTATGATGATCCCTACATTATCACAGAGGGAGGAAGAGAGAAGAGAATATATCCAGTGTGAATGTGCAATGTGTGTGTGTGTGTGTGTGTGTGTGTGTGCGCGCGCGCGCGCGTGTGCGCAGAGAAAGAGAGAGAGTCTGCTTTTCATCAATCTCGGTGGAACAAAGTAAATTTGTGTTTCACAATTTCCAGGTCCAGGACTGTTGGACTTGACAATGCTTCTGTTTAGTTTAAAATCTAACAGACATTATCCTCTTCCAGTTCCACCATGCACTTCCTGGGGATGTTTTTCTTTACTTTTTTTTTTTTTTTTGCATTACTATTATGCAGTGTTGTGGGGGGAAAAAAACAACAGGATTCATCAGACATCTCTCCATCTCTTTGGTGAATGCAGATAGGTGTCATTCCGGTTCTGTTCCAGGTTGCACAAGAGATAAAATCTGTTGATATTATAAGAGTGAGGTATGAGACCTTTCCATTATGTTCACTAGTATATGTCACTGTGTGGGGCATTGTCTGTTTTTACTGGCTCACACTCACAGTAGTTGGGGTAGCTAGGATGGTGGATTCATGTTTTGTATGGCAATATTTTAAAGTTGATATGTGTACATTATTTAGAGTTGTTTTTTTGTTTTCATTTCTCTCTTTCTCTTTTTTTTAAATTTTTTTTATTTTTTATTATTATTTTTTTTTAGGGTTGCAATTTCTTTGGCTGTAGTATACAAGGGACTTGGGGGATCATGATTTTTTTTTTTTTAATTGTTCATTTGGTTATTTTATTTGTGCTTTCAGTCCTTGTTTATCTTATTTATATTTTCCTGATGATCAGCTCTTTCCGAAATCTATGGATTTGCACAGTTTGCTTTGTCCTTTCCAGTTGCTGTCTGATCTCTTATGTTTGAGCATAACCCTTCTTCTAACGGCCTTTTTGAAATGGAAAAAAATGTGAGAGGGGATGGTACTGGTGTGAGTGTGTATGTGTGTGTGTGTGAGAGAGAGAGAGAGAGACAGAGACAGAGAGACAGAGAGGGGGGGGGGAGAAAGAGAAACAGTTTCAAGGAGCTCTTGTCTAAGTTGATATGAAATGTATTTTTGTTATCAATGGCCATGGCCTTATTAATTTGTAATAAAAATGAATATCTATTGCGATGTGCATGAAAAGGGTGCGCATGTGAGTGAGTGGATGTGTCTGCAATATGATAGATATGCTAAAATATGCATACATGTATATAGTGTATGAGAATGTATGAAGCTGGAACATGAAAACATGTAGGATCAATAGATTTCCTTCTCTGTGTGGGCATATTATATATCATATGTATATATCATATATGTGTGTGTATATATATATAGATAGATAGATAGATAGATATAGATATAGATAGATATATATTGTTTTTTTGATAGTCATTTACTACTTGAATGTCAGTACTATGTAGCTATTGTATACTGTGCTATATGTATATATATATATATATATATATATGTATATATGATATGCATGATGAATACAAAAAATGGTATATGAATTATAAATTATATAATCCTAAAAGAATATTTTGTAGGAAGTGTTTCATATTGTCTGATTCAGATTGTTCCTGATATTGTTGAGTGTTGTATGTATATGAATTATTGTATGTCATATTTATGTATTTTTATGCAAATTTTACAAAATTCTTATGCATATGACCAAGTATGAAATTCCAAGCACAAAAAAGCCAATATGTGTAAGATTTTTTTGTTTGTCATACATTGTACACACACACGCACACGCACACACACGCGCACACACGCACGAACACGCACACACACACGCACGCACACACATACACACACACACACACACACACACACACGTACACACACGTACACTCACACACACATGCGATACATGCACACAAAAAATCACACACAATTATTTTCTTGATTCTTATGTCTGCTATCATCTTTTCTTTGAATATACATTGACCAACATGTAAGTTTTTTTGGTTACAAAATAATGTGTTTTTTTTAACTAGTTATTTTGTTAGTTTGTTTTCATCATGTATGTATTTTCATAATTTTGTGTCTATTTTTTATTATATGCTGCTCTTTTTTTTCTTTTTCTTTTTTGTTACAAAATAATGTTTTTTTTTAAACTAGTTATTTTGTTAGTTTGTTTTCATCATCTATGTATTTTCATAATTTTGTGTCTATTTTTTATTATATGCTGCTCATTTCTAGGCTGGCTGGTTCCCTTACAGTCCCAGGGTTGAATGTTCACAAACAGCAAATGAATCATCAGGCCACAATAAAACTATAAATCCTCATGTGCAGTGTTGATAAGGGCTCCAAACATAGTAAAACTGTGACTAACCAGGCCATTGGCACTTGATACTTCAGTTACATACATATCATTGGTCTTCTCTTCACCTCTGACTTTGTTTTGTTACGGTTGTAACATATTTGATATGGCATAAAGTGAAAAGAGAAAATAGTTAACCACTGATGATGATGTTTGTGAATTTAGTGGAAAAGTAAGAATTTAAAGTGCATATCAGTTTATGGAAGTGTGGGTGTTTTTTTTGTGGGTTTTTTTAGAGACAGACAAATAGAGATTAGCAATTGTGTGTGTGTATGTTTGATTGGGGAGTGGTGGTGAGGATATCGTTATGATTTTTATCTTTGGTTTCATCATGCATTATGATTTAGTTCAAGATGAAGTAATAAGCCCAGAAGCACACAGCAGTACAAAGTTGTGATTTTATCACATCACTTTCTATTCAGTTGATGTGCTCCACCTTCATGTTACTTAAGTCTATCACTGTCTCTGTGTCTCTGTCTCTCTCTCTGTCTCTCTCTCTCTCTCTCTCTGTCACAATACATTGGGGTTGTTCTTAATAATGGATGTTAAAACAGGAGTCCCCACTCCTATTGTCACAGGCAGAAAAGCCTTAACAACAAACCATTCAGAATTCTCTGTCTGTCTGTTCCTGTCTGTCCCACTCTCTTTCTTCCTTTTTTCCTTCCTTTCTGTGTTTGCAAGAATGAAAAGTGACAATTGAAAATTAGCATGATTTTGCAACCTGCTAACCGTAACTTAACATGCATGTGCATACACTAGATGCTTGTAGGAGATCTTCTGTAAAAAAAAAAAATTTAAATTTTTTTTAAAAAAGAAGAAGAAAAAAGAACAGATAAAATCTTGGCATTATCATGGCCATACCTGCAAGGAAAAAAGTTCACAGTCTGTTTTACTATCCTCTGATCATTTTGTGCAGTACATTCTTTAGGAATGATGATTATTCTGTACTTTTTTTTTTTTTTCAAAATGTAAATTTTTATCTGAATATGATGAAAATCAAAGAATGTATATGTATTTCTCTTTTTTCAAAGAGTGTATATGTAGCTGATATTTCCACAGAACTTCAGCAACAGTTCCGAGACCAACAATGCCGACAGTGGGCACGTCAACAACTCGTACACTGTGGACGTTGAAGACACCAATGTGGATGATGCAAACACTGCATCCGTCAGCATCGAACCCTTGCCTGACATTACTGCCAAGCTGAAACGTCCCCAGTGTCCACTGCGCCCTCGGATCAGCGGTGCAGAAAAGACTCCATCAGACACCTCCTTGAAACTGATCGGTAGGATTTCCAGTGCCAGCTTTTTGAGTGGAATTGACGGGCGCAATAGCCGAGTGGTTAAAGCGTTGGACTGTCAATCTGAGGGTCCCGGGTTCGAATCACGGTGACGGCGCCTGGTGGGTAAAGGGTGGAGATTTTTACGATCTCCCAGGTCAGCATAAGTGCAGACCTGCTAGTGCCTGAACCCCCTTCGTGTGTATATGCAAGCAGAAGATCAAACACGCACGTTAAAGATCCTGTAATCCATGTCCGCGTTCGGTGGGTTATGGAAACAAAAATGTACCCAGCATGTACACCCCCGAAAACGGAGTATGGCTGCCTACATGGCGGGGTAAAAACGGTCATACACGTAAAAGCCCACTCGTGTGCATACGAGTGAACGCAGAAGAAGAAGAGTGGAATTATTTGCTTGATGATTTGGTTCTGTTCCTTTTAAGTGGAGAGTAGTATCGTTTGCATATTGATTGCATTGAAAGTCTTCTGGTTAGTTTTATAAATGTGGTTTGTTACTGATTGTTTTGAAATGTCATTGATCAAGGGGAAGAGCTGCGGGAGGAGGGGGGGGGGTGGGCGGGGGGGGGTGCAGGGTTGAGACTGTGTGAATTTAGATTAAGTACAACCATATGCATGTGTGTTTTTATAACCAGAAACAGTTTCGTACACACCAACTCAGGATTGTTTTATCATTAGATAATGAAGGAAAAGCAGAGTTCTTGTTCTGCTTTCTGGACAGCGCTCCCACATTCTGTGCGTGGGCTTGACGCTTATGACAGTTTTAACCCCAGCACTGAGGCAGCTGAACTCCATTTTTAGAGTATGTGCATATATTTTAATTAGTACAAATGAAATATAAACATGTATTTTATACAGTGTATAACTGAATTCAATGTGACACAATGTGTAGTAGATATATATATATATATATATATAGTGCTGATTTTTCTTTTTCTGATAATTTCTTGTTGCAGTGGCACATCAGCCTTTCCCTCGCAGTCAGCTTGTCTACCTCAAAGAACTGGGCTCTGGCTGGTTTGGAAAGGTGAGGTTTGTTTGCTGTGCTGTACATTTTATAGTTCAGTGTAGTTGTGGCAGTGTAGTTACTGTTCATGCAGGCATGTGTGGGTGTCTTCACTTGTGACTGTGCGTGTGACTGTGTATGTATTTGTTTGACCATGTGAATCTGACTTTTGTTCGCTCGTGGATGTAAGCTTTCATGTGGTTGTGGATGTGTGTGTGTGTGTGTGTGTGTGTGTGTGTGTGTGTGTTGTCCATTTCTCCTCTTTCTCTTCTGCTTCTTCCTGTCACATATCTTTATTCTGTTCTTTTTCATCTCTGTTTTTAATCCCTCTTCCCTTGTATTTATAAATTGTTTACGTTACCCATAGTTGGAAAAGGGCATATCCCTCAGCTTTGTTGCTGCTGATAATGATATCTTTATGGTCTGTTCATTCTGGTTAATGATTTTGGACTTGTAAGCAGTTGTTGTTGTTTTTTTGTGTGTGTGGTTTTTAGTTAGTTTTTTTGTTGTTGTTGTTGTTGTTTCTGTCTACAATCATGACAAAAAATGTACAGACTAAAGGAAACAAAATGAGAAGGAAGCAGATAGGGAGATACAGACAAGAACTAAAGGATAGACTTGAAGACAACCATAAACAGCCCATTTGGTATTGTACTGCATTGGTTTTATCAAAATATATTTCTCTGTGTGATGTTCAGGCTGCTCTCTTTGGAAAGAGCTGCTTCTTCTGCGTTCACTCGTATGCACACGAGTGGGCTTTTATATGTATGACCGTTTTTACCCTGCCATATAGGCAGCCATACTCCGTTTTCGGGGGTGTGCATGCTGGGTTTGTTCTTGTTTCCATAACCCACCGAACGCTGACATGGATTACAGTATCTTTAACATGCGTATTTGATCTTCTGCTTGCATATACACACGAAGGGGGTTCAGACACTAGCAGGTCTGCACATATGTTGACCTGGGAGATCGTAAAAATCTCCACCCTTTACCCACCAGGTGCCGTCACCGTGATTCGAACCCGGGACCCTCAGATTGAAAGTCCAACGCTTTAATCACTCGGCTATTGCGCCCGTCTTTGGAAGGAGCATGACGCCAAGGTGCAGAGCCACTCCTGTTTTTTTTCTGCCTGCAAGTGTATTTGTTTTACTATCAAAGTAGATTTTCCTTCAGAAGTTTGCCAGGGACAGCCCTTTTGTAGCTGGTGGGTTCTTTTTCATGCTGCACACGGGACCTCGGCTTATCGTTCCATCCCAGTGACTAGTGTTTTCATGTGAAGTGGTGAGTGACCGGTGTGTGGTTGGTACAGGTGATAGAGTCAGAAGCCGAGAAGATTGCAACAGGCATGGCACGGAGCAAGGTGGTGGTGAAGATGCTGAAGGACGATGCCAGCAAGGAGGAGCAGCAGTTCTTCTTTGAGGAGGTGGCCCCCTTCAGGTTGGAATTATTTGTTGTTGTTCTTGTTGTTTTTGTTGTTTTCTTCTTCTTCTGTGTTCACTCGTATGCACACGAGTGGGTTTTACGTGTATGACCATTTTTACCCCGCCATGTAGGCAGCCATACTCCGTTTTTCGGGGGTGTGCATGCTGGGTATGTTCTTGTTTCCATAACCCACCGAACGCTGACATGGATTACAGGATCTTTAACGTGCGTATTTGATCTTCTGCTTGCATATACACACGAAGGGGGTTCAGGCACTAGCAGGTCTGCACATATGTTGACCTGGGAGATCGTAAAAATCTCCACCCTTTACCCACCAGGCGCCGTCACCATGATTTGAACCCGGGACCCTCAGATTGACAGTCCAACGCTTTAACCATTCGGCTATTGCGCCCGTGTTTTTGTTGTCGTTCGTGTTGGTTTTGTTGTCATGCTTGTTGTTTTTGTTTGACCTTTGTTGTTGTTTGTTTCAGTTTTGAAATTTTAAGTGAGAAGAGGCTAGTAACATTCTGCGATAAATGAAACAAGAGCAGTGTGTTGGGTTGTGTTTGTGTTTTCCTTGTTTCTTTTGGGGGGAAGTCAGTGTTTGTTTTTTCATTGTTTCTTTTCCCCTTCATGTTTTTTTTTTGTTTGTTTTTTTTCTAATACATTTAGGTCTATTAATTTGTGTTCCAATTTTTTTTTGTTTAGCTGCAGCTATTGTTTTTGAAAAACAAATTTTTTTCTGGCTTCACTCTTTGCTGCTTCACTTTTCATTTTCCAAGTGCTTTAATGTGATTGGATTAGTAAAAAAACAAAAAACAAACAAAAAACAAAAAGTGACATTGAATGTATTTGCTTTCTTCTGCACGGTGGGTTTGAAAGATTTTAATGTCACGTGCATTGTGCCTCAGCTATTTGCAAGAGAGAGAGAAAGAGAGGAAGGGAGAGAGAGAGAGAGAGAGACTGAATGGCACATACTGCATGAACCTAATGAAAAAGAAATCATGATCAAGAAGTAATGATTTACCTTATCTCAACCAAGTAATAAGGAATGACGTTTTGTGCCACAGAGAGCTGGAACACCCCAACATTATGCGTGTCCTGGGCCAGTGCACAGAGATCAACCCCATGCTGATGATCATGGAGTATGCTGCCTTTGTGAGTTGGAACTGCCAGTTGTATTGTGTGCAACATTCAGCACTAGATAAAAAAAAAAAAAAATAAATAAAGTAAAAAAAACACCTCTTAAAATGATTCTGTGTGACATACCACTATACGGCTCTAGATTCAAAAAAGAGAAAAATTAAAGTGAAAAACTTTGGAAATAATTGTACATTGTGAATTTATAACAGTTTCAGTTTCTGGTAAGTGTTACAGGTGTATGGACTGATCCATGTTAAACCAAGTTTTCTCTCTATAAAAAAAAAACCCCCAGACTTTTTTCATGCAAGCACACCCACATCCACCCACATGCATGCATGCACATACACACACGCGTGCACGCACACACACACGCACGCATACATGTATGCACACCCAACTTCCACACATACAGATATGTGTACATTTAATATATATTTGTGCGTGCACATGCGCAAAATATAGTCATACGCACAGCCTTTGAGCTTTAAAAAGAAATGCATGAAAACACTTCTTTTTTAGATAATTGATTTTGTTTGCTTTATTTCCAGTCTGATTCACAAAAAAAAAACCTTATCTAACTCTACACAGAATACACCTTTAGTCTTAGTTACCAGCTTTGAATTGGTTTGTAATCTAAATTTGTGATCAGCATGAAAGCTTTTGACTCAGTTTGTGTATGTTAACATTGACCGACTTTGGTCATCAGTGGCGTTTTGATTTGTGGGTGAATACAGGGTACCCTGAAACAATACCTGCGTAACCATCGCCATGAGCAGGCCACACTGATTCACAAAAACCGACTGATCCAGTTTGCCATGGATGCTTCAAAGGGACTGGCTTGTTTGCATGAACATGACTACCTGCATAGGTAACGTGTGTGTGTGTGTGTGGGAGCGGGGGGTGCATATATATATATATTTATGCGTTAGTGTGTGTGTGCCATACACACATTTGTCTGTGTCTGCATAAGCATATGTGTGAGTGTACAGCTTGTGTGTGTCTGTGTGTGTGTGTGTGGACAGAAAAGGAGAAAAAAAAAGAACGCAGTGTGTTGTGTGGGTGCAGTGTGTCATCTCATTTTGATAGTACACCAACCTGAAATATGTTATCACTTTCATCCTTTTCTGTCTCAGTTCCTTTCCCATCTCAGTTTTGCATGCACATGTATATATGTTGGGGTTTTTTGTTGTTGTTTTTTTGTTGTTGTTTTTTTCTCCCTCTCTTTCCACCTCCCACACTGAGAATCAAATGTGGACTGCTTACAGAGACTTAGCGGCCAGAAACTGCCTTGTGATGGGCGATCACACCTTGAAGATTGGGGACTACGGCATAGCTGAGGATCTCTTCAAGGTAAATAATCCACATTGTTGCTGTTGCTGTTGTTGTTTGAATTGTTTTGTTTTTTAAATTTTTTCATTTGTTTGTTTCTTTGTACATTTCTTGATAAGCTCTCACCAGTGGATGCAAATTCATGACTAGACGATACTGTTTATGATCATTGTTGTCATTTACTCCTTTCACTCTTTTGTCATTTTTATTTCATTTGTTCAAGAAGTACAGTGTGTGACAATGTCTTCAGAGCAGTTCACACTGATGCAAAAGTTAGAGAAATACACGCACACACGCACGCGCGCACACGCACGCACGCACGCACGCACGCACACACGCACGCACGCACGCACAGGCAAACTTTCACATGCACATTCACATCCACTTATACACATGCATTCAAAGACAAAACACACATACACACTCACACACATATGAGTACATATTTTCTCCTCTTCTCTGTTTCATATATTATTTATGCTACACTTTAAGTTTAACTATTTTATAACACACAGTGCAATACTTCGATTATTTTATAACCCACCACCATCATATGCCTAAAAATAGTTTAGGTCTTTGAGATCTGAGTGGCAAATGAAATATCACACCAACAGATGTGTCTCTAGCTTTTCTTTCTCTCATTCTGTCTTGTTGTGAACACACCCGTACAAACACTTATGCACACACACTTGCTCATAATACATGCACAAGCACACACACACACACACACACACACACACACACACACACACACACACACACACACACACACACACACACACACACACACACACACACACACACACACACACACACACACACTCACAGACACACACAAACACACACACACACACACACTCACACACTCACACACACATACTCACACTCACACACACACACACACACACACACACACACACAATTCTGTTATTGCCCCTGTTCTATTTCAGATCTTGTTTAATGACACCAACACTTATCAAAAGGCATGATCCTAGCGCAATACACAGGTGATATATTTATGTGGATGAAATCCATAAAAGAGGGATTTAAACTTTATTAAGAAAATATACCAAAGAGAAACAGATAAATGAATATATTGTCGATTGTGGTCTTACATCATCAGCAGAAAAAAACACACACATCATGCTTTTTAACAATAGTAATGATCCAGAAGAGTTACCAACATTTAAAATGAAGAAAGCTGAACCTGCTTGTCCATTTTCTAGGCATCAGCCATCTGTGTAAATCTGTAAATGATCACGATATCTATTCTGGAGGTGTAATTGGACTTCCATTGCTGTGACATTCGGGTTTTCATTCTTTTTAATGTCTGTATGATTGATATCAAACTTTGCTTTGCTCATCTCCCAAATGGGGCATGGAATTACTGTGGCGTAAAGAATCACTCACTCACTCATTCCCTCGACCGCTGGGGTCGTTGGGGGGACATGAGGAAGATGTCATAGCTCGCCACGCCGTTCTGTTGGCAGCTGTCGTGAGGAGATCTGGCATCGTCATTTTGGTCCATTCCTTGATGTTGTCAGACCAGCTCTTTTTCTGCCGCCCCCGTCTGCGCCCTCCCTCTACAGTCCCTTGCAGGATGGTTTTGGAGAGGGTGTTATGTCGTATGACGTGACCAAACCATGCCATCTTCCGTCGTTTGACAGTCGCCAGCAGTGGTTCTTGGGGCCCAACAAGGTTGCTGACCAGGTTCCGCACACAGTCGTTGGTCTTGTGCTCCTTGTAGGAGATGTGTAGTAGTCTCCTCAAGCATCCTTGATGTGTAGTAGTCTCCTAAAGAATGACATTCTGAAATCACGGACATGTTTCTTTCAGGAGGACTACATGTCTTCAGGGAACGACTTGTTGCCCATCCGCTGGATGGCTCCTGAAACGCTGAGGCAGGAGAATGGCAAGTGGGTGTCAGCCGATTGCTCCAAGGCATCTGATATCTGGTGAGTTCCCTTTCTCTCTGTAGAAAAGGGACTGTTCTGAAACAATTTAAAGACAGTTTGCACAAAATTATATCATGAATAACTTGAATGTGTTACATGTAAAACAAAGAACTTAGGAAGCAGACAAACGTGGCTTGAAGATTCCAGAAGTTAACTGTCAAGAAAGTAGGCGGAAAATGTGACATGTTTTGTGTTGGGTATTTTGAATTTTAATCAAACTGTGGATAAAAACTATCCCCAGCATTAATCCATCAGGTGCTGCTGCCAGGATTCGAACACAGATCCTTTAGATTGAAGCTCCAGTACTCTAGCCACTCAACTGTTGGGCCCGTCAGAAATAAATACTGTTCATTTCATTTGCTTCTGTTTGTTTTGTTTGTACATTGATGATCTGTGAAACTCAGGATGCTTCCTTATACCAGTCAAACTCTTTTGTCAGTGGATTTAAATGATGCAGTCTTGGCATATACCAGTCAAACTCTTTCACTGACATTGAAATGATGCAACCTCACAGGTTTCTAGGTGTATGCCAGTCAAACTCTTTTGTTGATAGACAGAAACAGTGCAACCTTGCAGGTTTCTAGGGGTATGCCAGTCAAACTCTTTTGTTGATAGACAGAAACAGTGCAACCTTGCAGGTTTCTAGGTGTATGCCAATTAAACTCTTTTGTTGATAGACAGAAACAGTGCAACCTTGCAGGTTTCTAGGGGTATGCCAGTCAAACTCTTTTGTTGATAGACAGAAACAGTGCAACCTTGCAGGTTTCTAGGTGTATGCCAATTAAATTATTTCATTGATAGATTGAAATGATGCAACCTTGCAAGAAATCTCAGCAAATGAAAGAATAACCACATGAGGAGCTTGGTCAAGACTCTTGTGGGCCCCCAAGAACCCCTTCTGTCAAGTGTCAAATGACGAAAGCTGGCTTGACACAACACCCTCTTAAAAACCATCCTGCAAGGTACTGTGGAAGAGGATGGAATCACTGGTGACAACGCAAGAGCTGGTCTGACAACATGAAGAACTGGACGGGGATTACCTTCCCGCATCTTCTCTTGTCAGCCACCAACAGACCAGTGTGGAGGGGTTTGTCCGTCTCTCCAGGCCTCATGTGCACCCTGACGACTCCCATGTTGAAGGACTGATGATGATGGTGATGATTACCTTGCAGGTCTCTGGGGGTGTTGCTGTGGGAGATAACCTCTCTGGGTGAGCGGCCCTACAGCATGCTGACGGACGAGGCTGTGCTGCAAGGAGTGATCATGGACAAAGACATCCGCCTGCCTGAACCCGACATAGGGATTCCCAACAAAGACCGGCTGTGAGTGGGATGGGCCGCTTCCTGTTTCTGTCTGTCTGGGCTTGATGTCTGTCTGTCTGTCTGTCTGCAATAATGCACAGCTGTAAGTTATTGTCTGAGCAGAAAAGCTGCTTTAAATCAACACGGACAACATTCAGATTGACTGAGGCAATGTGTCTGAGAATTTAGCCGAGTAGAGAAGTGATCTTTCAGCGGTTTTGTGTAATATTTTTCACCTATTCAGAGATATTCTAAAATGTGCTGTTGTTGTTTGGTTTTTCCTTTTCTTCTGCCTGCATTTAAAAAAGTTGTTACAGGTTCTGTGTAGTATTGGTTGATTAATTTTACTTGATATTGCAGTTACTTTATCATTTCATTGCTTGATTTTGAAATTATGCAGTAATTTTTCAGCAGAAATATCACTGGTTAGAAATGGAAGAAATAGTCTGGGAACTGATTCAGCCATTATATGTAGTGACAGCCAGCATAAAAGGTAGACGTTGAAGAAAATGAAACGTAGTTTGACATGAATTTGATGAAAAGAATGGACTGGGAAGTGAACATTGCACATGTTGTATGCTCACAGATACGAGGTCATGAGATTCTGCTGGATGGATCCATCAGAGCGCTTGGAAGTGGACAAGGTCTACAAGCTCCTAGAGCAGATCGCCAGCAAGACCCCAGAGAATGGCACAGCTGGTGAAGACCTCACCTTTGAGGCAAAGTGGGACCACCTGATACCCAACCAGCGCCATGAGTCCATAGACAGCACTGCTGACCAACAGGAATCGGACTCGAGTGATGATTCCAACCTCCTGGACAGTTTGTCCGATCCCAATTCTCTGGAAGATTTGAGCACAGACCTTCAGGCTGGTGCTGCCCCTCAAGCGCCCCCTAGGGCATCTAGAAGGAAGCTGTCTGTCCGTGCAGTCACCATTCCCAAATCGGATGACATGTCTGAAGAGGTGCCAGCTGCAGATAAGAAGCGGGGGAGGGAAAAATCACCTGTGCCGAAGATAAATGTCATAGATGAGGCAGGCCAGCAAACAGAGGTGGTTCCGCAGCCTGAAGAGTCAGAAAAAGCTGAGAAATTAAAGGAACCAAGTTCTCCAAGCACAGAATTCACCAAGTTTACTTCTCACAGTACCGATGAGGAAGCCGGCGAAGAAACCCCAAACGTGTCTCAGATTATGGTTGGTGCATCTTCCCTTGACAAAGCTCTGCCAGAGGGAGGCGATGTCCAGCCCGATGCCTTGTCCAAAGTTAAAAAGACTCTAGAGGATGAAAGCCTCAGTTTCAGCACTCCAGACAAGCCCGAGGCCCAGACCAAAACCAGGAAAACTAGCACTCCTGTAGTCAAAGATGCGTCATCGCCATCACCATCTTCCTCGTTGTCTGGGGGTGACTCCTCAGCAACGTTCCTCACAGCTGCTAGTTCACCCAGTTCACCTGGCAACCTGACTGATGCCTATGCCACAGCCAGTGATGGTACACTGGTGATAGAAAAAACCATATCCCAGTTCTCAGATTTTTCTGGTTCAGGGGATTTCTCTGGGGACAGTGGTGCAGATTTTGGACCCTTTGATATGACTGCGGTCCCATCTGTCTTTCAGGATTCCAGCAAGTCGGAGGAAGAGTCCCGCAGTGCTAAGGAGTCAGATCCCTTTTCATCGGCCTCCAGCTTTAACAAAACCCCTTTTACAGATGATGGTGGTTCCATCGCCAAAAATGACAGTTTTGGTGAATTTACAAATGGTTCTGTAGGGGATAAAAACAGCAGCATAAATCCTAAAGATTCTACTGCCCCTTCTGCGTCAACAACGATGGCAGCAGATGAGTTTTTCAGCTTTGTTAGCGAGTCCCCAGATGCAAGCTCCAAACCCCTAAGTGATGAAGCAACTTCAGCTCCAGCGAGTAAACCTGCCAAGCAAGAAGCTGACCCATTTGTCAGCTTTGGAACTGACTTCTCTTCCCTCAGTTCATTAAACACCCCAAAGGCTGCTGAGAGTGTAAACCAAGAGCAGGTATTCCCCAGCTTAAACTCAGAGCTCTCCTCCCTGGATTCTCTGAAAACAGATGCAACCCTTACTCCTGGAGCTGATCCACAAAGTGACATTTTTGATTTCGGCAAAACAGTGCCACCTCAAGAGTCTGAAAATAAAGGAGAATCTGCCACAGATAAAGAGTCACAGAAAACGGCATCTGGCCAGGCAGGCTTTAGTTTCGATTTGATCAGCTCCCTTCCTGCTGCAGAGGGAGAGAGTGGAAAAAGCAGTGCAGGGAAAGAGAGTGCTGAGCTCACCTCTGATCTGTTTGGAAATTTCTCCAGCATTCCATTGGACAGCAGCTCTGTTGGTAAGCCGTTGGCATCAGACAGTGGAAACACAGGTGGTAACCAACCCCCAGATCTGTTTGATTTGGGAAGCTCGGGTCCCAGCACCCACGACAACAGTTTTGAAGTGGTGCAGTCCCAGGAGGCGTCCATGTCTTCCAGCACCTTTTCGGACTTTGACATTCTGAGCAGCTTCACCTCCTCCGGCCCTGCACCCACGGCCTCGCCTTCCAATCCCTTTGCTGGCACTGGAGGTGTTCCAGAGTTTGCTGCAGCCCCACCTGCTGCCGGACCTCCTGCTCCAGCCGAGAAGGTAGGTAACAGCACTGATGATGATGCCAGTGTAACGCTTACTGAGGAAATCAGATGTGAAGGCGTAAGCTTTGACAATTCAAAATCTTTTAACAACACAAACAGCAGTAAACTTGACACATGTAAAGAACCTTTAGGGAAGGTAGAAACATGTCCAACCAGTACTTTGAACAAGAGCGTGAGTGGTGAGGAAAATGTTCCGCCAGCTACTGCTGAGCCAGACTCGCCCAAAGGCATATTAAAGACCAGGTTGAGTGAGACGTCAGCTCCAGACCCGGCTTCCAAAGACATTGCCCGTTGCGTTTCTGTAGAGTCCAGTACCCCTGCTCCATCAGAGGCTGGTTCTGTGGATGTGAGGTTAGAAGATGTGTATGAATGGGATGACTTCATGGGAGAGCCCTTGGTAGGTAAAGAGCGCACTTCACCCCAGCCTGACTCCCCCAAAGAGAGCTTTGACATGCCTGACTGGACACTAGACATGGACTCTGAGAGTGTGCGCAGCGGTTGCAGCCTGCGCTCTCAGCGCTCCAGTCTTCAGAGGGAGGTGGTGGGCTCTGACAGTCACAGTGCTGGGTCTGCAGACACACCCTATGCTGGCTCCTCTGGGTCAGACAGTGAGGTAACCCTGCATGGCTGGATCTGCCTCACCCCGTAAATCCCACATACTTCTTGACCTGGCTAACAGGACCTGAAAAGCTAACCTGTAACACCACACAATCATGTTCCACTGGCTGAATGATGAGCACTAATTCCGCACAAATGAAACAGTGTAGTATGAAGTATATTGATGTACAAAGTATAATTGATCAGACTCAGAGGGCAGCTGTAGCCCGTCTGTATTTAATCTGCCTCAGAATCTGAAAGCCTGCCTCTCCTCAGCAGTGCATGCAGATCTGTACTGAAATACAGCATCATTTTCAAGTTTTTTTGAGAATGGAGAGAAGACCGCACACACTAACAGCTTCTGGGACATGCCAATGTTTTGAAAATCTCCAAGTGGATTATTACCATTCCTAATCTCATATGTCTGGCAGCATGTCATCATATATCATGTGCATCAGCAGTCTTACGTTTGGATATGTGTATATTCATGTATCGGCTTTCCATCTGTAGCCTCAGCAAGTTGAGCTGAAATGAGCGCTTACCCCCTTCTCCCCCTTTCCCCACCCCTCCCCCTTTCCAAACAACTCCCCTGATTTTCGAACTCCAGTATGATGCATGCTATGTTCTTTTAAATCACTGGCATGATCAGTCTTGGAATGTTGGCAGCATGCTAACCATACTAGTTCTGTCTCAGGTCAGGAGGTGGTAGAAAGAGAAATCCTGAACTATCAAGAAACTAAAATAAAACAAGAGGCAAGGCCTTCAAGACTCACTTGTGATAAATTAAGTCCCCTTGCATTAATTACAGAGTAATTTCCCTTCTTTACTATCTGCACCAAAATGTTTGCAAAATAAATAAATTCCATGCTTAGCAAAAGAAGTTCCCGTTTGAACAAAAAATGATAATAATGACTGCTCTTGTTGTTGTGTCAGAATATGAGATCAAAGTGCCAAGTTTAGAGAATGCAAAAAATATAAATTATTAAATATAACAGTAAATGCAGTTTGCATATAATTAGGCTTCTTTTTTTAATTTTTTTGTGCCCATCCCAGAGGTGCAATATTGTTTTAAACAAGATGACTGGAAAGAACTGAATTTTTCCTATTTTTATGCCTAATTTGGTGTCAACTGACAAAGTATTTGCAGAGAAAATGTCAATGTTAAAGTTTACCACGGACACACAGACACATGGACACACACACACACACACACACACACACACACACAGACAACCGAACACCGGGTTAAAACATAGACTCACTTTGTTTACACAAGTGAGTCAATGAATAGAAAAAGCTTTGAAAAGTAAAGAAGCCACATATTATCCACACAATACAAGTGGCACATCTGTGCAAAGAACTGTTTTGATTCATTCTTTGGGAAGTCCAGATTTAGACCATTATCCTTTTTTCAGTAAAAACATTCTGGTTTGTCATTGTCAAATTCTTTGGAGTATGCAGTAAAATTCATCCACAATGATAGTTTGTGTAGAAGTAACCAAAGCATTTTGATGTCATTGTCAAATTCTTTGGAGTATGCAGTAAAATTCATCGACAGTGATAGTTTGTGTAGAAGTAACCAAAGCATTTTGATGTCATAAAGTGAAACATCACTTTGATTCACTGCCTTAGATGCTTTTTACTAGAGTTTGTGTTGGCATGAATGTACCTCATGTGTTAGTAGGTATTGTTTGATTCTGTAAGGCAGTATTGTACCATGTCTAAAGACAAAACTGCACACATGATTGCCATTGTGGCTTGGGCCGGATGCTGAAGTAATATTAAGATGTGAAGTAGATTCAGTAATCTGTTGAATTTAAAGATATCAGTTGTGCATGCTCTTGGATTGGTCTGTCTGCAAAATCTCTTCTCGTTTTTTGTTGTTGCAAAATTATAACACTGTGCCTTATATAACCTACATTCAGCATCCTTTACACCAACATTATTCACCTTATCTGCAATCTTTAAAAAGTCTGTGTTTTTTTTGGGTTTTTTCTGACATCATACATCACAACTGAACTCTTCACCTCACCTTAGGTGAAAGGAAACAATCAAGTGTTTATTTTCCATGATAAGGTTTAAAGTCAGAGTTTAGCATATTGGCTCAGTTTTATCAAAATTGTTTATGCTCTGTGCAGTGAGTTGTTATATTATTTTTGTCCATCAAAGTTGTGATATTCATACATCTTTGGGCAAAAAAAAAAAAAAAAATTATATATATATATATATATATATATATATATATATGGACATAGGAATGTCCAAAGTGCAATAAGTGCATCTTTTTACATTACTTGTCAAGATTATTAGCACAGATGGAAATTGTCCACACAAAAAAGTTGGTTAGAGGACAGGCAGAACAGATTACAGTAGACAGATGGAGAGACTGGTGGACATTTCACACATGTTACATAGGATTTTTTAAAAACAAAAACTAACAAGCAAACAAACAATCATTTCAACATTATTATTATAATATTAACATTTAATTTCATCCTTTCATCCCATTAAGGGTGTGGAAAATAACAAAATGCACAACAATCAGTAACTAAAAAAAGAAAAAAAATGATATACACATCTGCACAAGTATCCCAGTGATACACATACACACCACCACCACCACCACCACCACCGCCACCATTCTTACATATATCTACATTCATATAAGATTGAACTAAAGTATATATTAGGTAGTTTCCACTGGTTTGTTTAATGCATTTTTGGTGAAATCTGTTTTAGCAGACTTTTTAGAAATATATTTACATGTAGATGTACATAGGTGGGTATTACAACCTTTAATGTAGATTTTATGCTGTTTTATTATCATAATTATTATCTATTATAGAACAGAAGACTTTTCAGTGGATTAAGTGTGATGGCTTTCTGTTTGTTCTGTAGTTGCTGTTTAGTTGTTGTTTTTTTTATAAAATAAAAGAATCTGGATAAACAGAAATTTTGATGATCAAATATTCATTAATCTAATGATAATAAAAAGAACTTCTTAATCATTCTTAATTTTCATTTCAGTTTGTGGAAAAAAAAAATCAACACATTGAATATTGAGCTCAGCAATACTTAAAGACACATAGTACTTCCATGTTGATGCCTTAAAAAAAGTTTATCATTTCATACAGATCTGTTGAACATAGCAGTATTGATGCATTAAAGTTTATCACTTCATACAGATTTCTTGATTCTGGTGTTCACTGTTGATTTATGGTGCATGAAAAATATTTTTTTAAATACTTATTTGTGTAACTGCTTCCTTCAGGGATCTCAGGATGACGTGCTGGTGGTGAGCGGTTCCACAGATCCAAGCAAACCGTCCGGGTCAGCCCTCCTGGACTTCACTGCGTTCGAGTCCTCCACTACGGATGCTTCAAAACCGGAGGAAGAGAACACAGGGAAAACAGCCACTGATGCTAATACCACCTCGTCCTTGATTGATTTCTGAGTTTTGACTGAATCTGCTCTTCAGGAAAGGGGTTTGAGATTGTATTCAAGGCATTTGAGTGTGGGAAAAGGTGGTGGTGTATTGTGCAATGGTATGGGGAGTTGAAAGTGGCAAAGTTTGGATTTGGTTGTTTGGAAGAGCTGTGGATGGTTTCTTGCCTGGTGTCTTTTGTATTATGTGTGGTCACTGCACAAAGATAATGAAATCACTATCCGTATAAATATCAAATGTATGAAGGTGATAAAAATCACTATCTGTTTAACTGTATATATGACAACTACACAAATCCAAATGTTGTTATGAATATTGTAATGAATATACAGCATTAGCCATAAATATATACACAGCTTTAGCAATAAGAGGTTTTGTGGCCTTGCTTCAACAGTGAATTTTGGTGTGTTTACAAATCGTACTGTTAACAAGGGTTTATTCAGTTCTTCCATGATGTGGTTGGAGTTAGTCTCATTTTTTTTAGTCAAATCATGCTGCTCCTGTCGCATTAACAGTTTGGTCCTGGTAACATGATGTGGTTGGATGCGAGCATGTGATTTACAGTACATAAAAGTACACAGATGTTGCTATGTTGACTGCTGGAATTTCAAGTAACTTTTTGAAAAGATGGAGGTTAGTTGTGTTATAGGGAGATGTGAGGGGTTTTTTTTTTTCTGTTGTTTTTTTTCGTTTCTTTTTCTCATTGACTCAGATGTTCTTGATTCTTTTTTTTTTTCGCGTGTATAAATTTTTGTTGTTACTATTTTGTTTTGTTTTTTGAATTATTTCTCTGTTATTTTGTTAATCCATAATTAGAAGTTTGGGATTTAACTTGTTTTCTTCCATTTTTCAACAGAGAGGAGAAGTGTTCTTCGTGAGCATCAAGTATGGTGTCAACAAAGTTCTTCACCAAACTGCCTTTTTATACTTTGAAATAGATATATATATATATTGTTAAAAATATTGTGCCTTTCAGTTTAATGAATTTGGTTGTAAATGTTTTTCAGTGCTGTTTTTGTTGATATTTGAGCATGTCACAAAATTTGTTTTGAAGATTTCACACAAAAGAGAGATTGCACAGCAACAGTTTTTAGTTCAGTCCGGCCCAGTTGAATGAAATCCTGTTCCGTGTTGTGTTTTGCAGCAGTTACATAGGTTGTGAAAGTTAGTATTTTTATACCGGTATACTGAACTGCACAATGGTCATGTTCATTGTCATAATCAGACGATATGCAAAATGTTTTTTTTTGTGTGTGTGTTTATAGATTGTAGTTTTGATAAAGTGACAGTGTAAATTGCTTGTAGCATGTGTGTGTTTGTGTGTGTGTGTGTTTAAATACATGAAGTGCATTGCTGTGTTTTGTTTTCCTTTTTTGTTTTAAATACTAGACTCAAACTTGTGATTATTTTCACTACATCAAGATATTGGGAAGACACTCTCTGTTTTTGTTTACTCGATGCTTGTTTGCTTGTTGTTTTTTTTTACTCTGACAGTAGTGAATTTGAAAAACAATACTTTATGTGGAAGTATTATATTTGGCTGTGCGCATCTATTTCTCAATGGACAGCAATTTCTTAGGAACTGGTGGACTGATTTTGATGCAGTTTGGACATGGGATACAAAATTTCAAAAATCTACCTAAACTTCTGATCAGTTTGATTGTGACTGTAGAACTTTCAGAATCAAAGTCAAAGGTATGATTTTTAGTAAGTGCTTACTTTCTAGAAAATATTTGAAGGACACTGATGAATTTTGAGAAACAGGAACACAGCAAAAATTCTTGACAGAGTCGTTTATCTTGACAAGAATCCTAAGTTGATGATTTTTCCCAGCAAGGACTATTGTTTTGTAGCAAACTTACTTTTTGGATGCATTGTGGATTGATAGAATGTATAAATACACATATATTATTTTGGATCAGTGAACACTTTTTTAAAAAATTGTATTTCAAAGAGATTATTACAGCCCAAGTGAAAATCTTAATATACATGTGTATCGTAGAAACTGAGAAAAGAATATATATGAATATACTGCTCAGCCGTCTGATTTTTTTTCCCTGGCCTGGTCTTAGTATTCTGAAATTTTCATTTTGAGTTGACATCATTTGAGTTTGACTGATATGTTCAGATGGTTTATATGTATGTCTTGATTTAATCTTTATCACACTATCACACAAAAAAGGAGAAAATCTTTATTACTTAACAAAATAACCGATGGCAGCTGTCAGAGAATCAAAATTTTTAATGTATCTGTTGACTGTTGTCTTGCAGTAAACCTAGCTCATCACAGAAAGAAGTTGTTATGGATACCCATCTTTTTTTATATGTCAAAAGATTCAAGATCACTAAGAAAGTTTTCACTTAATGTTTTGTGTATGTCCATTTGTGTGTGTGTGTGCATGTGTGTGCGCACACGTGTGTGTGCGTGTTCAATGTATTTTGCAAAACTCTTCAGTGGTACTAACTGACCAAAATGACATGGGCAAAAGTAAATAAAATCCTCTGTGTTGAAAATGACACTGTCAATAAAAGGAAGGGGAGAATGTTTTGGTTACTAAAAAAAATTAAGAAATGAAATATATATATTTATATATCTGTATATATTTATATGTAGGATGGAAATACATCTTTCACTGGGTTTACAAATTTAAAAATATATTGGAGTGTACAGACTAAAGTACATTGTAAAATACACTGATTCATCACAGTGAAAACACCATTCACGAACCTTTAAAACATGTGATCAAATCACTTTCATTTTTTCTCTTTAAACTTTTCTATTTCATTTTTAATTTTCAACACTTAAAGAACTGTGCTAATTGTGATTATAAATGTACTTAACTAAAAGCTGAATAACAAAATCTGTGAACTGCTGTTCTTCTGCTTCATATCCATTTTTGTGACATTGTTGTTATTCTTTGCCTTCTTCAGCCTACATATCACTATTTATGCTGGGACTGGATGTAGTAGAAAGAATTATCTTTGGTGCAACATATACATGTTGAATATGTCATCACAGAAAAAGTGTTAAACTTAATCTGAACTGTATGTCCAGTTTATATAAATGTACTTGCATTGTGCTTAAAAAAAATAACCAGCACCATTTTTTGTGTGCCCTGTAACACTGTTGAAGAAAAAACAGCATGGTCAAGCAGATGCTACTTTCGTTTTGTTTTCTGTGCCTACAACACTGTATTCCCTTTTTCACCGATGCCTTAAGATTATGTCATCTCATTAAAATCCTGACAGTTTTGACACTGCTGAACAAAACCTGTGATCAAATTATTGTGAAAAAAAAAAGTCTGTGTCAAAGAGAGAGGAGAATGTTGGAGATATGTTTGGATCAATAAGGCTCGCATCTGTTCTTGTGTATTAAAAAAGACACATTTAACATCCCTCCCCTGCCTTTCTCCTCCTCCCTCCAGATCCTAGTATTCTGAACAGTCAGGTTAATTAATGCAAGTTATTTTCAATGTTCCTAGTATTCCAAGCAGTCAGATAAATACAAGTTATCTGTTCCATGGCCTATTCTCATGGTGAGTTATCTCTTTTCAAGCCCTGCTCTTTTGGTGACCTCATTTTCAATCTTCCTCCGCTGCTGTGCTTAGGGTAAGTTCTGTCAACATCTTTGGTGTTGGCAGATTCAAGGGGGACTGTTGCTGGAGGGACATGGTGGCTTTCTCTACTCTGGGGTGGATTGCTCACTCGGTCTGGTGCCATGACAAATTGATTATTGTTGTCAGTTGGGGGCTCAATAGGTGATGTTCTAAATACATTAAATCAGATCAGGTACCAATGAACACCACCAAAGTGGCTCAGCAGCAGTGCAGGGTCTCTTCTGGTGTGTGACCTCCGGGCAGTCTAGCATCAATAGTCCTCAGTGGACTGCCAATGCTGGGACTGTGACTGTTGAACCTGGATGTGGCCGTGTATGGGAAACTCAGAATGAGTGGCTTGGGGGTATTGTCACTGAAATGGTGCAGATGATGGGGCAGCAAAAAAACAAACACGAAAAAAGATATCTTCAGTGTAGAGATTCATTTTTCTTGTCTTTTTTGGTGCTGGTTTTTGTTTGTTTGTTGTTGTTGTTTTCTGGCTCTCTCTTTTGAATTTTTTTTTTTTTTTTTTTTTAATCAGCAAAAGTATATTTGAAGTCAGAAAAGCTGCCATTACCAATGAGTATGAGGAGCAGAAGATGGAAAGGAAGATTTACTCATGGATTGTCTTATGTTGAGATTGGATCCATGTGTCATCTTTTCATATGTTGGAACACTAAATAGCAAGAAAATGGTTGAGAGAGAGAGTCTGTGTGTGTATGTGTGCTTGAGATTCTAAAACTTGTAAAAGTCAATTAGCAATACTTGTTTCCCTTTGCTTAAACATCAAATCTTGTTTTGATTACATGTTGTTGATTTATGAAGTAGTATCAGTAATTGTTGTGACAAGATAACTTACAATACACTTTTTCTTTTTTTTACAGTTGTTCATTGGTTGTAACACTTGTATATTCTTGTTGATAATTAACCTCATGTCAATCATTTATGTCAATGGACATGTCAGCATAAATCAGACATGACACAGATTTGAAGCTGTGATATGGTTGTTTTGAATGCTGCTGTGTTTTCCACTCTTTTTTCATAAATTGCAGTTCAGAGTTTTTGTTTCTTGTTGAGACTGTTGATTGTTGATTTATACTCAATTTGAAATTAGCAAATTCATAATGGCATACTGTAATTTTTGTTCAGTTGATTTTTTTTTTTTTTTTTTTCATTTTGCATTCTTCTTCTATGCTTTCTCTTTAGATACTGGTCATTCACAGGTTCTCCTTTAGTAGTGAATGAAAGCTTCAGGTTTATTAAAAGGAAAAAGAATATATTTGGAAAAAAAAGTTGTCAGAGGAAATTGAGTTGATTATCAAAAAAAAACCTTAACATAGTTTTAAAAGGTCTTCTTCCATTATTCTTTCAGCTTTAACTAATGTTTTTATTTTGAAAAAAGTGTTGCCATTGTATTCAGATAAGCTTTTCTAGACATGCTCAGGTTCGACTGGCAGTTGTGTTGACGATGAATTTAATGAGGTTTAACTGAACATTATAAGAAGCAGATGCATTGTGTATGGCAGAAAAAAAAATTGTCTCCCGAGGTGAATGTTTCTCTAAAGTTCAATCACAGATCCATCATTGGATTTTGTGTCGAGTGCTTTTAGCTTAATCTGGTGGACTGTACCGTCCATGTCCCTTTATGACAGTATTTCACAGAGCAGCTGAGTTTAGTACACATGCAAACTTAGGTGTGTGCACACCCACACCTTTAAGACCAATATTTAATGGAGCAACCAAATGTAACGCACACACACTCTCCTCCTCTCCCCACCCCACCTCGCCTACCATACCTCAAATACAGGAGAAAGATAAACTAGCTGTAAACATACTTCAGCATGACTTTGTTTTTGAACTGTATAGTGAGAAAAGTTTGTCCACGGCTTTCTTCTAAAATGGCTTTGTTTTTGAACTGTATTGAGAGAAAAGTTTGTCCACAGCTTTCTTCTAAATAGCTTTGTTTTTTAACTGTATTGAGAGAAAAGTTTGTCCACAGCTTTCTTCTAAAATAGCTTTGTTTTTGAACTGTATTGAGAGAAAAGTTTGTCCAAAGTCGTCTTCTAAATATACCTGTCCGCTAAAGGGTATTAGTCCCTTTATTTACAAATTGGTCAAGCGCTTACTTTAATATGACCTTGTATCTTGAAAAACAAGGTTTTTGCAAAGCAGGATATTTTTTTCTCTGTTTGATGTGAAGGTGCACTTCTTGCACGTAGAAGTGTGTGGGTGTGTGTGTGTCTTCCTGTTGTGAATAAATCCAGTTTGACTCTTTTTACCATTCCACAGATGTATTCCTTAAAACCTGTATTTTGTACCTGAGTGCCTGTATATTCATATTTTGTGACATATAATGTAGCCAGATGTACAGAGGCAGTAATTCACTACGCATCAACTCGTACAGTGTGACAACACCATATATATCCAGTGATTATGTTTATTATTCCCACTTTACTACTTGTATTTCAGTTACTATTGTAACACTGTGGTTGTTAACTTCATGTTACTGGTTTTGATTCAGCAGCTCCAATACAAGCATACTGCTATTTTGATTGGAATGATAGTTGAGCATAATGTAAACCTTTATCAATAAAACAAAGCCAAAAACATTCTGTGTACATTTGTTTTTATTACTGAGGTGCAGTGAGTGTACATTTGTTTTTATTACTGTGGTGCAGTGAGTGTACGTTTGTTTTTATTACTGTGGTGCAGTGATCGAGAAAATGCGACAGTAAGTTGATCGAGAGTATTTTATCCCTCTCTCTGTACCTCTTTTGCTAGGTCTCTCTCTCTCTCTCTCTCTCTCACACACACACACACACACACACACACACAGAGGATCATATTTATTGTCAGATTAACATATTATACTGACATTAATCCCTTGAACAATTTCATTGTATGTTTCAGTGTCAGGTCTGGTTATGTAGAAACTGAATGGGTTTTTTTTTCGTGCTCTTCCACATCATGATTAAAATAAACAGTTATGGGAACCTAACACTCTCTAGAACCTAATATTACAGAGGGTCAGTTTTGTTATTGTTGCTTCCCTTCCGCTGTTGGGTTGAATGGGGTTGCAATTTATTGATACACTTAAAGATCAAATCACTGGTCATGTCAATGGTGGTGTGTTAGTCATGTCAGCTCTACATTATTTTTTATCAACATGCAATGAAAGATTCAAAGAATGTAACTTGTGTTCACACTTTCTTCAGGATTTCTACCATGTTTGTATTGAGTGGAAAGCTTGAAGCAGTGACTAGTTTAAAGCGGGCGCTAGCCAGCGGGACAAAGGGGAGGTTACCTACTTCCGGGAGGTTATCGGCCGTAGTTTCGTTTTCTCCGCATAGGCGGATAGTAGTTTGCACAGGACAGGAATGTCAGACCCCTGCCGGAGTCTGCACTAGTTGGGTCACGGTTAAGTATGTGTAATTAAATGTAACTTTTTTTTTTTACCCTTGACGTGAAGTAGATGCAAACGTGGCAATAGCCTTGAGATGGCCTTAGTGGTCGGCAAGGCTCTAAGCACCATAATTTGATTCTCTCAGAAGAAAGCGTTTAGAATGTTTATGGTATCCACTGCAACTGTTTATATTTTCATTTACTGCATGATTAACTGCTTCACAATTAACTGAAACATATTCTTTGAGGACATTAACATAAGTCATGTGTGGTTCCATGAAGATATACCATGAAAGTTCAGTCAGATATATTTTCTTTCACTTCTCTTCCATGCTTATTTGTAATGTCTGTTAAGTCAAAATGAACGGGCACTCAAGAGATTATACTTCTCTGTCTCTCTCTTTCTCTTTTCACTCCCTATTCACTCACATCCATTCCTAGTTAATTAAAATCATGCTTTTATTACTCTCCTTTATTCAACTCGTTCATAAACATACTTTTGCACGCATCATGTATGCATGAAAGGATCAACACACACACACACAGAATTCCATTGTCTCTCTCTTCTTATCTTTATCCAGTGCATGTTCATGCACTCATATACATATATTCATGCAGACATTATGTGTAAGAATTAATGCACACACACACACACACACACGCACACACACATACAGATATGCTTATTGCACATATGGAATGCAAAACAAAAGTTTTTTCAGTCTTAGGGTGGAAGTGGGGGTATAGTGAGGAGGAGAGGGGGTGGGGGGGGTAGATTGGGGGCAGGAAGGGGGAGGGGAAAGAAGTTATGGAAATGTCAACAAAAACAACAAACTGTTATAAATTCTCTGTATATTTCTGTTGGGAACAAGCAACAGATCTCCAAGGTGAAATTTGTGACAAGTCAAGAGATTCTTCGGGAGTTGTATGACCAGCTTATATTAGTATTCATGATTCATTCTGAACTGTCATGTTTCCCACTTCCCAAACAGCAGTCAGGGTGACAAAATATGATCAACAATGTGTGGGTTATTTATCCACACTGTGACAGATACAGAAAAAGAAAGAAAAAAAAAGGGACAAATGACCATTAAAGCTTTCAGTTTTCTTCTTCTTCTTCTGCGTTCATGGGCTGCAACTCCCACGTTCACTCGTATGCACACGAGTGGGCTTTTACGTGTATGACCGTTTTTACCCCGCCATGTAGCCAGCCATACTCCGTTTCCGGGGGTGTGCATGCTGGGTGTGTTCTTGTTTCCATAACCCACCGAACGCTGACATGGATTACAGGATCTTTAACGAGCGTATTTGATCTTCTGCTTGCATACACACGCGAAGGGGGTTCAGGCACTAGCAGGTCTGCACATATGTTGACCTGGGAGATCGTAAAAATCTCCACCCTTCACCCACCAGACACCGTCACCGTGATTCGAACCCGGGACCCTCAGACTGACAGTCCAACGCTTTAACCACTCGGCTATTGCGCCCGTCGTTTCAGTTTTCAATGATGCCACATGGTGAAGCTTTGTTTCTCTCTCTCTCTCTCTCTCTCACACACACACACATATACACACATCATACTGGCTCTGATGCATTCACTTCCCATGAGAAAGCAGAATTTGCATTCAGCCAAAAGGGGCAAGAACGAAATTAAATTCTTTAGAGTGCTCTAAAAGTGATCAGTTTCTTCATCAGTTCATGTAAAGATGACCATGTGTATACATCTGGATAAGAAAACTGCTTCAGTTTTTAGAACAAAATCAAATTCTATAGAGTGCTCTAAAAGTGATCAGGTTATTCATGTAAAGATGACCATATGCATCTGGATAAGAAAACTGCTGCTGCAGTTTGTGAATGTTCACCACGGTTGCTATCAGCTCGACTGCCAACTGAATCGATGCACTCCCATCTTATGGCAAAGAAAATCTCCCATAATTAAGTAATTTCTCTAGACATAAGATAAATTAAAAACCCTTGAAATACTTACATCAACTCTCAGAAAGATATAACTCTGTGGAGAAAAAAGAATTTTGAAAAATTGATTGGTCTGAAACTTGTCTCTTAAAACAAATAAGTGAAAGCAGTTTATGAACTATAAAACAAATTAGATACATCCAAGATGTTGCTTTCAACATTTTATGACCTCAAGATCTCAATTTTTCAAGTTCCCCACTCTCTTACTTTCTAACAAAAGATCCCGTCCTGACCTCTGATGATGTCATTCATAAAGGTATGTTCAGAAAGGTTTTTAGAGTAAGTTTATCGTCATGTCAGTCTGGACCTTTTAAAAGTGTGGCATTTCAAAAACAAAACAAAAACTTAACTTTTATTCTTTTTCACAGGACAGGAGTCATAATGGCTGCCGGAAAAAGAGGGCGCTAGCCAGCGGGACAAAGGGGAGGTTACCTACTTCCGGGAGGTTATCGGCCGTAGTTTCGTTTTCTCCGCATAGGCGGATAGTAGTTTGCACAGGCAGGAATGTCAGACCCCTGCCGGAGTCTGCACTAGTTGGGTCACGGTAAGTATGTCATTTAAACATAATTTTAGATAGAAAATTTCCTTTTTATTCTTTTTCTTTCTTTCCTTGAAGTAAGCTTTCACTGTTCAATCTGCCTGCGTTCTGCTTGAAAAGACGGCCAATGATATCCTTTCACACTGTCCATCAGAGCTTCTGAAGTCCATCACAGAATGCCTTGCTTTCCCTCCCGCTTCCAAATGATGACCATGCCCTGAGCATCACAGGAAGCCAGCAGACTCTCGTCACAGTTGAAGCAGACGTCCAACACTGGTGCTGAGTGTCCCAGCAGCTTGTTGACGCACGACTTGCTCTCTTTCGTCACATCGAAAAAGTACACGCACATGTCCTCGCTTCCTGAAACTGTAGGCCAACATTTTTGTTTGTTTGTTTGTTACTAGCATGCTCGTTTGTGGTGTTAGCTCCTCCCCAGATACCCCCCACCTTTCTCTCTCTCTCTCTCACACACACACACACACATTCACACACACACACTCATTCACACACACACACTCATTCACACAGTCATGTAAGTAATTTAATAACTAAGAGTTGATGAGAGTACAGAATACAATTCTCCATCAACATCAACCTTCCTATGAAGTTAGATTTACATGCTAAGCTTTTTGAATGCCTCTGAGTCTGTGTTTTGAGTCCCCTGTACGTCCAAACACTATTTCACAAATACAGAATGTCTTTTAGTCTTCCTGCACTTCGTAACAAATTCCATTATTTCCTTTTTCAATATTTGTGTCTTTTGCACACATTATATTCGCTTACATTAGAAAACAAAACAAAAAACATAAACAAATCATTTTTTTTATGAAAGGAATTAAACATGTAAGTAACTGTCTTATTTCAGGAATTCTCTTCTACACTTATAACAACAACAAAAAACACCAAAAAAAAACAAACAAACAAAAAAAACAACAAAAAAAAACAACGAAAAAAAACAAACAATTACAATTTTCAGTTTCTTGTAACTGTACTTATTATACCTCTTTCTTCTTCTTCTGCAACATTTACTCTTAAGTGAGCTATTACATTTATGACCTTTTTTTTTTCTCCACCACCAATGTATGTATACATACTCCGTTTTGATGGTATATCATACTTCTTTCAAAATGATCTGCCTCAAAATCAACATGCACTCGACCAAAATGTTCTCTTAACACACCCAACCCCCCCATCACCCCCCCCTCCCCCGCTCCCCCAAACACCCCCACCCCCACCCCCCTGCCCACACACACACACCCTCCGCACACACACACACAAACTGGACATGTAAGAAAAGCCACTTACTGACGCAGGCTCCTTGGCGGAATGACATGAGAGGGCAGAATGAACTCTTGATAAATGCTGTTTTCTGCTTCACTGGGAACACTCTCTTCAGCTGCAAGGCCCCATCATTTGACATTATTCTGCAAAACAGCATTTTCTGATATGACAAGAATAAAAATTAAAAAAAGACATATCTTTGAACTGGATCCAAAATAAGACAAGGAGTGTTCAATATTAAAAACAGCAAGTTCAGCTAATTTTTCTCTTCCAACAGTACAAGGACACACACACATTCACAGCCATTGCTCTTTAGCACTTTCAATGTGTTTTCACACAGGTAAACAACAGGAAAGGAACCCTTCATGTTTTACTTACCTGTTTGTCAACTAATGAAGGTGTATCTTTCACTTAATAATATGTAAGCTGTTAAGAGGCAAATATGGCTTACTATGCTCTTGTAGGAGCAAGAATTACTGTACTTAACAGCTGTTTGACACATCGAGGTCAGCAGGTACCTCTAAAGTGTTGGGTTTTTTTCTTCTTTTTTTCAACAGTGTATAATACAGAAGCAGAGCATAATACAGAAATACAAATTTGCTTGAAAAAGAATTATGACCTTTTTGTACATGCTTTCAGGCACACACACACACACACACACACAGACGCACATCCATACATACTCAAAAATGTACGGTTCTTTCAGGAAAAGTATATATATATATATATATATATATATATAAGAGATGGTGTTAAGAGACCAAGTTTTAAAATAAAGTAATAAAGGTGACATAAATTGTACACATATTGAACAACTGAAACTGTCAGTTCAACCACAAAATCAAAGCTTTAACGTTTCACATACTGTTTTCTAATCATTTTTCATAAATTCTCCTTTTTCCATGGATTCCTTCAGCCTGCATAACACCTGACAAAGGTCCTGCCTACCTGAACAGACATGAAGAGCTGAGGCAGATTTTACCTGAACAGACACAAGGAGTTGAGGCAGCAGTTGACGAGCAGAGAGGGGTCCCTGGCCTCCCGACTAACCCAGGCCCTGGCTGAAATACTGGTGATGGGCCGGCCCTCGCTCACCGTGATCCTGTGAAGACAGTTTTTCAGTTACAGTTTCTTCTTCTTCTTCTTCTTCTGCGTTCACTCGTATGCACACGAGTGGGCTTTTACGTGTATGACCGTTTTTACCCCGCCATGTAGGCAGCCATACTCCGTTTTCGGGGGTGTGCATGCTGGGTATGTTCTTGTTTCCATAACCCATCGAATGCTAACATGGATTACAGGATCTTTAACGTGCGTATTTGATCTTCTGCTTGCATATACACACGAAGGGGGTTCAGGCACTAGCAGGTCTGCACATATGTTGACCTGGGAGGTCGTAAAAATCTCCACCCTTTACCCACCAGGCGCCGTCACCGTGATTCGAACCCGGGACTCTCAGATTGACAGTCCAACACTTTAACCACTCGGCTATTGCGCCCGTCAGTTACAGTTTCAATTTCTCAAGAAGGCATCACTGTGTTTGGGCTAATCCATATATGCTACACCACATCTTCCAAGCAGATGCCTGAACAGCAGCATTACCCAATGTGCTTAGTCAGGCCTTGAGTGCATGCATATATATTCATGTACCTATCCAAGTGGATTTCTTCTATGCAATTTTGACAGAGGACAACACTCGTTGCCATGGGTTCTTTTTCAGTGCGCCGAGTGCATACTTGCACACGGGACCTCGGTTCATCATCACATCTGAATGAGCAGACGCTCAGTTCAATTTTCCAGTCAAATGTGGGAGAAAGGGCGAGAGCGGAATTCAAACCCTGACCCTCACAGACTTGATCAGACATGGACTCAAAGACTTGTGAAGACATGGACTCACAGACATGATCAGACATGGACTCACAGACTTGATCAGACATGGACTCACAGACATGATCAGACATGGACTCAAAGACATGATCAGACATGGACTCACAGACTTGATCAGACATGGACTCACAGACTTGATCAGACATGGACTCAAAGACTTGTGAAGACATGGACTCACAGACATGATCAGACATGGACTCACAGACTTGATCAGACATGGACTCACAGACATGATCAGACATGGACTCACAGACATGATCAGACATGGACTCACAGACTTGATCAGACATGGACTCACAGACTTGATCAGACATGGACTCACAGACTTGTGAAGACACCCAGGCAAGAACCGACACCTCAGCATGCTACAGGTAACATGGTAAGGAGTACTTCTGTATCATTCTGATTTCTGTATTGGCATTTTGGCAATATTTCTTCCTCCTTTATAATAAATCTGCCCCTAGACCCCGGCCAAAAACTTTTCACTTTTCAAATTACTCAGTCCGCCCCCCTGAGGTACTAGAGCACATTCCTTTTTCTCTGTTCAGTTACTCACTAAAAGAACAAGGAGGTAAATCTTTTATCTGAATGTTTGCTGACAAACAAGCATATGAAAACGACTGTCTCTGTTATGCAATCAAGAAAGCAACACTCAATGGAAATTGTTTGTGTGCTTTCTGCAGCTCTTTTCTTCTTCTCGTTCGTAAGAGCTTTCTGCAGCTAAAACCATGAGAGGGTTAAACTGATAATGAATAGGTTTAGTCTCTCACAATTCTGATTGAAGATTTGAGCTGAGAAGCTAAATCAGTCATCAGAGCAAAGATATGAAGCATACAGTTCTGAATTATTCAGATCAACTCTGAGCTCAGTTGGTTTGTCAGTGTAAATGCCATTCTCACACACAAGCACAAGCACTTCCACTGAAAAAAAGACACAAAGTGCACAAAAACTACTCCCAAATATATCCACACACACACACACACACACACACACACACGCACATACACATGTTCACGTACACATGCTTGAGTAAACAAATACACACCCAAGCACTGGCACTCATATGCACATATCAATAATAACCAAAAATCAGATACACATAAAACCATCATGTTCACGCACACACCTCCTTACATGCACACCAGTCCCTACCTGTGAGTTTTGGTGAGTTTGCCAGTGGCCACATCCACAGTAAAGGAGAAAATGGAACCTTTGTCATCACCAGCCCACAGGATATGTCCGCTGGGGTCAAAGGCCATGGCATGAACTTTTCCTGTCACTTTGCTGCTCCCCCCCTGTTGGCAGTACAGTGTCAAAACATAATGGTCAAGCCTTGCAATGATCTCCCTTTAACATCTCTATTTCTGTGGAACTGTAGTCTCCACATAAGCAGGCATGCTCAAATTGAACATTAATGACACCTTGCTGAGAAACTGACTGCCAAGGAACTGACTTAATTGGGAAACGTAGGTCATAAGGGGCTTCATATAACATGAGACAGACATGCACATACTGGAAACTGATGCTATAAATGGGCACAACGCACATTACTTAAAGAGATGTACAAGCATGTGCTACTTGTGTACGTTATGTGTGTGAGCTTGTGGGCATGTGTGTGTATGTGTGTGTGCGTGTGTGTGTGTTTGTAGGTATTTGCATGTATGTAATAACAGTTTATATATTACACATAACCCTGCACATGGAACTGACCTTGTAGCCTTTGCCTGTGGACATGTTCATGACCTGCACCTGACATCTGCTGTTGCCAGTCTGCATCAAGTCAAGGCCAAATCATCACGTACACTTGCATTCAGAAGTTAATCCAGACTACACATTAAATTTTATATCAGAAATATATTTTTCTATATAGGAAATTTTCTATCTAAAATTACGTTTAAATAACATACTTACCGTGACCCAACTAGTGCAGACTCTGGCAGGGGTCTGACATTCCTGTCCTGTGCAAACTACTATCCGCCTATGCGGAGAAAACGAAAGCAACTACGGCCGATAACCTCCCGGAAGTAGGTAACGTCCCCTTTGTCCCGCTGGCTAGCGCCCTCTTTTGACGGCAACAGCCTACAATTTTGATTTATTTCTATTCTGCTGGTATATTTCTATGATTTTCATCTTGTTGTTTTTCCCTTACCACAGTGTTTGCAAGTTTTGTTTATTCATTTTATGAATAATATATCATACAGACAGAGAGCACATGATTACAGAGATAATTCTAGTTAACAGCCAATGTCTGTATCAGAGAATACAGATACAGATTTTTTTTTGGGGGGGCGGGGGGTTAAGAAAGAAAACAATGATGCATGCATACGTTCTTGGTTTCTTGGTATTTCTCACCTAATTTCTACAAAGCAAATAATGAGTACAAGGAAGTTAGTCAAGCAAACAGTACTTCCTAATATTTATGACTGATGTCAGGTATGCTAGCCATGCGTCACTCTCCCTAGCATGTACAATTTAATGCTGAATATAAGTCAAGTGCAATCAACATGGGATATTAATTCCGGATGAACAGTATAATACAGATAAAATGACATAGAAAGATGAGGCAGCAAGGCAGCAAAACAAAAAAACAACACACAAAGCAAAAGTACTCTTAACAACTAGGGAACGAGGACTGCATCAGTTCAACTTCAGTTCCAGGAACACACACACACACACACACACACACAACAGATACACACACACTCGCACACACACATATGCTTGTGTGCATATACACAGAGAGACACAGACACACAAATAGACAAGTGCACATGTACGCACACACACAGAGACAGATACACACAAACACAGACAGATACACTCACTCAAACACATAAAAAAACAACAAAACACACACACACACACACACACACACACACACACACACACAGAGGGGTGGTGGGGGTGGTGAAAGGATACAACAAACATGTTGTTGTTGAGTGGCTGGAAGAGACAGGTGAGCAGCTCTGCCCCTCCCCCATCCTCTATCACCCTCATGCAGGTGCCGGCCGCCACGTCCCACAGCCGAGCAGTGCCGTCCAACGAAACTGACAGGATCACATCGTTGGACAGCGACCACACAAAGTCTGAAAAACAAGAGCTCAAAAGCATGTATGTAGTCACTACACCACAGAAACAATTCTTGAAGAATCCGAACAAGAGTTCAAAGCATGTATGCATTCACTACACCGCAGAAACAATTCTTGAAGAATCTAAACAAGAGTTCAAAGCATGTATGCATTCACTACACCGCAGAACAATTCTTGAAGAATCCAAACAAGAGTTCAAAGCATGTATACATTCACTACACCACAGAAACAAATCTCAAAGATTTTTTTTTTTTTTTATTTTTTTTTTTTTACAAAATTCAGTCCAGGAAGTGTGTGTCTGAAAAAGTATATACAAATTATCAAAACAACGGGTATTAGTCAGTCCAGGAAGAGTGTGTATGAAACAGTGTACAGAAATGATGGCAGCAACTGCCACTGTTGTTTTATTATTGTTCAGTATCATACTCATTTCATAAGGGGTAGCATGGCAATTCAAGAAAGATAACTCTTGACTTCTGATGCCACTGAACACATGGGCTGAAAAGTACCTGTGTCTGTTTTCATTTGTATATCATATAGCTTGCCTGCAGAAGACACTACAGGGTCAAAAAGGAAACTTTCTATCTAAAATTACGTTTAAATAACATACTTACCGTGACCCAACTAGTGCAGACTCCGGCAGGGGTCTGACATTCCTGTCCTGTGCAAACTACTATCCGCCTATGCGGAGAAAATGAGAGAACTACGGCCGATAACCTCCCGGAAGTAGGTAACGTCCCCTTTGTCCCCCTGGCTAGCGCCCTCTTTTGACGGCAGCCATCTCGACACCTGTTTTTCGCATTTTCTATCTGTCTATCAATTCTTTGGCGTCTGCACTAGTTGGGTCACGGTTAAGTATGTGTAATTAAATATGTCATTCCCTCATCTTGTTTTGTGCTGTGATCTATGTCTGTTCTTTGTTCATCAGGTGAATACATTATTTGCCAAAAATTAAAGTATAAAGAAAAAAAAAAATTCAGCGTAACAGAAGAGATATCAAGGAAATGAATCCATGTATGTGTGCGTGCGTGCAAGTGTGACAATGAAGAGGGGGGACCACTACTCACCACATACTGCAGCAGTGTGGCCACGCAGCATGCAGATGACAGTGGCAGGGGGAGGGATGACCTGGCAGATGGAAAGGGTGCTGTCCACCGAGGCACACGCTACCCGGGACTTGTCGTCATTGGCAAATTTGACAGTCGTCACTGAAAACAAGCGTTCAGATACAATAACCATCTTCACAGACAAAAAAACAACAACAATATCATTCTCAGAGAAAAACAATCATGGTTGGTTTGGTTGGTATTTTCAATATAATCTATTCAAGACAATAACTGAAAATGTGTGAGATTATGTTACTCAATTCAATGTGTTAATAAAACAATAAATGACAATGTATGATATTATGTTACATAAATATATTAAACACACACACACACACACAAACACACACACACACACAGAACAACTGACATAAAGGAAAATTAATACTTCTTGTTCAATCCTAAGATGCCTGTGAAGGAATAACTGAGGCAGTAATGACCCAGGCATACACATAAGCGCACACACATAGACACACACATGCACACACACAAATGCACAAATGTGCGCATGCGCACACGCGCACACACACATGCGAACACACACGCACGTATCCTTGAACATTACATAATTCTAAACACCCAAACTCAGCCAAATAAGTACCATAAAAACTACTGACAAATGACAACTGACCTGCAGCCTTGTGCTGGTCAAAGATGTGATGCATACCACTGAAGGCATAGTTCTCTGATAAGCTCTTCCCTCCTGCCATGGCCCTGGGTAAACAGTCAGTTAAGTGTATGTCATTCAGACACATATGTATACAAAGGTATCAGCTGTGTATGGGTTATTTTGTTGGGTAATTTATACTGATTTATTATATAATTTGTTATTTTACTGTTTTGACCAATCAAACATTACACTGACATCACAAGAACAACATAAACATTTAGGTGGGCAGTGAAAATGAACATCTCTATATTTGGTACCCAGTGTTTCAAAGCATGTTTGAAACCTGTCCGTTTACTTAGCAGTTTAAACTATGAAACTGATTTGTGGTAGCAGAACAAGTGAACATTTTTTTTTTTTTTTTTTTTTTTTTTTTTGCTGCCCCATCATCTGCACCATTTCAGTGGCATTACTCCCACGCCTGCTCATTTAGGTTACCCCATATACGGCCACACCCGGGTTCGTCCGTCGCAGTCCCAGCTGCAGCAGTCCACAGGGAGCCATCAATGTTAGGTCGCCAGGAGGCCACGCACCAGAGGAGACCCTGCACTGCTGCTGAGTCACTTCGGTGGTGTTCAGTGGTGCCTGTTCTGATTTAACGTACTTAGGACACCACCTACTAAGCCCCCTACTAACGACAATAATGGCTTAGTCGCGGAGCCAGACTGAGTGAGCGTCCCTCCCAGAGTGGAGACCGCCACCACGTCCCTCAAACAACAGCCCCCATGAATCTGCCGACACTGACAACATTGACAGAACTCACCCCAAGCATGGAAGTGGAGGAGCATCGAAACTGAGCTCACCATGAGAGCAGAGCATGAAAGGCCACAGACTTTGAGACTGTTTTGTTTATATTGATGATGATGAAGGAGGAGGAGGATGACGATGACTATGTTGCTATGGAGGTCCATTTTGGTTTGGGACTGCGTGACAAGGCTGTACTCTACGCTTCCTGTCATAATGATATCCCAGCGTTAACCAGGCCCGAGAGATACAGACACTTGCAGTGTTGGTCAGGTGATTAGAGCAACACACCCAAAGGCGCATCCTTGAAGTGGATGACACTCGACTGTGTGGTCCCAGTCTCCCCATTTAAGCCCACAGCACACTCAACTCTGGGTAGGAGCCGGCCACGGGCCGAAAAACCCACCAGATTCATACCAATGACTGGTGTCTCGTTTTTGTGGAAAAATCTGTCAAAATTACACAATACATTTTTTTTTGTTGTTGTTGTTTTTACTTTCTTTTATCATGCATTCTTTTTTTCATCATTATTATTCAATATATTTCTTCTTTTTTTTTCAGTCAGACTTACTTGCTGGCTTCTGCAGCACTGGTAGGCACAAGCTCAATGCTGTCATACACATGCTTCATGGGACCTTCATACAGATGCTTGAGAGAGCTGCTACTCATGTGACGCCGGTGGTGGTACTTGCGGCCATCACTTGAGGGCTCAAAACTCTGAAAAATATTCCATGCACCACTGCAAATGAAGAACAAAAAACAGCAGGATCAAATATGAACCCTTGCTTAACTGTACAATTAAACAGGGTTATAAAGTGGCAGACACGAGCAGACAGAAGTGTATGGGTGCTGCTCAGTATTGTATAATCTGATAGTGTACTACTTGAAAGTATGTGACAGAACAGTTGTATATTAGTTTGGCAGGTCTCAATTCACTCATACAGACAGAAACGCACACTCACATCACAAATACCACACAACACATACATGGATGCACACATAACCACACAAATTACAAATCCAATATATATGACACAAACACACACATGCACACATGTGTACACATACACACACAATGACACATGCTGGCATGTGCAAACACTCATATCCACACAAACACACACAAACGGAGGCACACACACTCATACAAATATGATATATGCTCACACACTTGGAATATAAGAAAATTAACAGACAGATGCAAAATGTTTTCTAAGCACACACCTCTGCAGTGTTACGGCTGATACTGCGAAGACTGAATGATCGGCTTTTGACACTTCTGCAAAGATAGATAAGTCATTAACTTCACTGATCAGTCAATAAACCAATCAATTCACATTCAACTTTCTCCAGAGATAGATAAATCAGTTTATATTTAACAGAAATATAAACTATGGTCGTAAATTGCACACACACAACACACACACACACACACACAAACACACATCTGGAAACTGTCTGTATTAGTGTATATGTAATAACACACACACACACACACACACACACACACACACACACACACACACAAAGAGGCACACATACATGTACACACACACATTCACACATAATGATGTACACACACACACACATATATATATATATATACACACACACATACATGTGAACTCATGTGTGTGTACATGCAATCATTCATGTCTGTTGTGCCCACACAAATACTTAACACATACCCTGCATCAGAAAATGAAGGACTGCCATATCGTGTATTCAGCAGTTGTGCTCTCAGTCGAAGATAATCCTTTCTTGCTTGGGAATCTCTTTGCTATGAACATAATTCAAGACACAAGTCAACAATAAGAAAGTCCACTAATGCATACAATAAATTTAGCTTTATAATAGTTTTCAAAGGTTTCAATCATTCTATTTCAGTGTAAACACAAAATACTTCCCAATTCCCAGAGAGCACAGTCTTTTCTGTCCAAAAAAAAAGAAAATGCTTCAATGAGAAAAGAACTGAGGGATTACACTTAATAATAATAATAATAATAATAATAATTCTAATTTCAATAACAATTTTATTAAACTATTAAAAAAAATCAAACAAATTAGAAAAAAAGAACAAGAAGAAAACAAAGGAGAAGGAAAGAAGGAGGAAAAAGACAATGACAACAGAACTAAATAACAGAAACAGAAAAGGAGAATGGAAAAAAGAAAAAAAATGCCAGCTTGGACTTGGAGAGATTATAATCCTAACTAAAGTGATTGCGAAACAAATCAAATGATCATTTCAAAAGAATTTAACAATTTAGACAAGAATCTCAATATATTTTTAAGCTATCAACTTGTGAAACTGTAAATTGTGTCTTTAACAAAAATAGAATAAAATAGAGAAGGGGGGGGTGGGGGGGGGGGGGCAATATGTGTGTGTTCCAGAGAAAGAGAAGAGAGAGAAGCCAGGCATACATGTTCAATGGATTGTAAATATTTTTGGAAGTGTTACAAACAATACCTCATTCTTTGCATTTTCTCTGAGGAGCTGACTTCGTCTTCGAATGTAGAGCGTTCCTGAAAAAGAAGTCATGACTTCATCAATAATTCATTTTACTCATTATTTTGAAGATAAGGTACACTCCTCCACCAAAAAGAATTCTTTATTATAATTGTTGTTTTTGCTTGTTATGTTTTGTTGTTGCTTTCTTTTGTGTGTGTGTGTCCGTGGGGGGGGGGGGGGGGGGGGGGGGGGTGCGTAGGTGGATGGGGGCGGGGGCTTGTTTCTCTTTTTCTTTTGACTCTTCCCCTCCCTCCACCCCACCCCTCCTGGATGTAGCTGGAATCTAGTCTTCCTTAAACTAGTGAAAACAAATTATTTATTAGCTACTAGTCTATTCTTCACTTTGAAGAAACTGAACAAAATATTTTTTGTTTTGTTACTTGGACGGGTGTCGGTGTTATTGTTGTTGTTGTTTGTGTGTGTGTGTGTGTGTGTGTGTGTGTGTGTGTGTGTGTGTGTGTTGTTGTTGTTGTTGTTGTTGTTGTTGTTGTTGTTGTTGTTGTTGCTGCTGCTGTTTGTTGTTGTTGTTGTTGTTGTTGCTGCTGCTGCTGCTGTTTTGTTTTTGTTTGTTTTTTTTGTTTTTTTTGTTTTGTTTTTTTACGTTTTCTTTAAAACGTACGATGCCATCAAAACAGACCATGACTGACATAAGACACATGCTATTGTTAATGTTATTGTACCTGTCCAGGATTTCAATGAAAAAGTAATTAAATGATGGAGGGCATACACGAAAAGATAAATCTCTTGAATGTCATTTCCTTTGATACTCACGAAATTGTGGACAATTAGGAGCCCTGTACGCATTAAACTTTGCATCGATAGCCAACACTTGCTGCCACACAGCAGCCATAGTTCATCGTCTGCAAGAATCCCTTACAACATTGTTCATTGCCCGGAAGTTAACTTTAGATCATTCTTTAGTCTATGATATATCTAGCTTTTATTGTTACAAATATTTTTCCCGTGCTTGACTCTTATTTGGAAATGGGAATCATGTTTGTAACGAATGCTGACAAATTTGTAATCGCGAGTGGTGTAAGGGACAAAAGAAGGCTTACAGTGTCTATTTTTGACACGCCTAATTTTAGACAGGAAGCACTGTGTATGAAATAATAAAGTTGCGCCCAGCCTTGTTCTCTCAGTCATTCTGCTCTGACAAACGGTTCTGGCACTTGGATACCAACGTTTGAAAAACAGTTCGAATATCTTTGGAACACTGATTGCCTAGAAATATGCAGGCGATAAAGTGTGTCGTCGTCGGCGATGGGTAAGACAAGAAACTCGTTTTCACTGTGTAGATGTAGACTGCTTTGCATTTTTCACTCCCGTTAGCGCACACACAGAGTTTCTTGTGGTGTTTCCTCCATATTTTTTCTCTCTCGGTTCTGATGAGTCGGCTACATTGAGGTGATCTACTTCTGATGTGTACTTCTCTTTTTTTATTTAAAAAAATTTTTTTAGTATGGCCAGCAGATTTCACTTGCAGGATACATGTCACATTGTGACGGTAGTGGGGCGTTCTGGTATGAATCGTGGTCAAATCAGCCGATTAAAACATAAAACTGCACAGCGACACCGAAAAGAATGTTTCCTATGACTTTTCTTTCGGCTGATTTATTTTTGGGTATGACCAGGTTGAACTGATTTTTTTCCCTCTCGGCCCTCGTGAACATCATTAATTAGTTGAGGACAATGAACAGTACAGCTTTCTTCCTGGTCTCAGCGACAGGAAATAACTTCCGAAAATTAGGATTGTTTCTTGATTCACATCATTCACTGGCTACCAGCACATGAAAAGATAATATGAACTAATTAACCCCCAGCAGTATCTGTTCTAGCATTTCTCACCAGCCAGCCATCAGCTCCATCTAAATTATTTTAAACAGGTCTACCTTTTACAAGGAATGAAAGTAAAATCATACTGAAGGAACTGGAAGATACTGAACTGAAGTTATATGAATTTGTTTTCGGAACAAAGTGAAGAAAAGCAAACACCGAAATAAACTTTGTAATGATGCGCTGCACCTTTTTTTTTTCTTCTTTCTTTCTTTCTTTTTTTTTCTATTTCCTTTATTCTCCTGTGGGATGGCACAATGTTCACAACTAAAGCAAGTGAGGACCATGATTTTGTCATTTGATGAGAATCAAGACATATTATCCCAAGTTGCCAACTGCAGATGAAGTCTCAGTTACATGATATGTAAGGAGCAGCTCCTGAAAACTGGGTAACAACCTCACACCTGAACCTCTGCATGAGCATCAAATGAAGAGTTCCTTGTCACTTTGATTCCTTGGTTTTTGCTAGCTGAAAAATATCTGACTCTTTGATGGTACTGACAGCTGACTAGAATTATCAGAATAGAGTCTACAGGATATAAAATTTCTTTTTATTATATTTTAAGTATTGTAATAAAGTAATTTATTCTTGAATATTTTGTTCATTAACAATGTTAATTAAAAAAAGTGAAGTCTGTCATATTTTATTAGTGTACGTGATGTATGTGTATCCAACTTTCTATTGGTGCAGCTGTCCCATCAGATGACGGAAATCCGTATTTTGAATTTAAGCCATGATGAAATTTTGTTCAGTCACTGAATCAGGAATTTTAATGTTAATAGATTTAAATCCTGGTTGCATTGCTCATGTTTGGGGATATCCTTCACGCTAACCATACTGTGGAGTTCCAGGAATAGTCCGGGGTTTTACAGTGATGTCATATTCCTGAAATAGATTGACCATTCCAGGTTTTCAATCAACTGAAATCCTGATCTTGACATGAACAATCTATCATCTTGTAGTACTTACTACTAACAGTCATTCAGCTTTTTTCAGCTGAGCTGTGTACAACATGCATTCCTTTAATTAGTTTTAAAAACAACCGAATTTTGAATTATTTGCTTGAAAACCTTCAATTTATCTTTCATAGTTTCAATTTCCAGTTTTTTCTTTTGCTTCTTTTCTGACTCCACAACAGGGTCATGACCACTGGGCCTCTGTATACGTCTTTCTGTGATTTGAAATTATGAAAAGTTGTGCCCTTGTAATTGTTGAGATCTGATTGAGATTTCTGTTTATTTGTTTTATAAACTGAAATAAAGATTAGAAGGAGAAAAATTAGTTAGTTGCTGCACTGGTACAGTAGTAGCATGAATCTACATTGATTCTCTCAGGCAACCTAGGACTATCTCTTTTTTCTAAGAATGGCAGGTAAGGATGTAGGGATTGACGGGGATGGTGTGGTTTCTAGAGGGGGGGTGGGGGGGGGGGGGTATTTCTTACACTATTTCAGATTCATTATATCTACAGGTTTGTTCTATACTGACAATTGAATTGGGGTTCATTGACAATGACATGATAAAGTGGAGCTGCATGCCATGCTTGGGGCCAGAAGAAATTTTGTTCTATGATTTACAGCATGCCCATCACATTCTAGCAAAACACTGCACTAGCCTGGCTATAGTTGTTTTGGTAGAAGAGAGAAGAAAAGAAAAAAAATCCACCTTTAATTTTAAGTGTGATCTGTATCCATAAGTCCACATAAACTATTTAAAGCTTTTTTCTTTCTTTTTTTAAATAGTTAATGAAGATCTATCCATTTATGTAAAAAATATCTGAACAGTGAAAGAAATAAATGTATATGATGCTCGCAACTTCGTCTTGTTCATTGAGACAGTTGACTTGAGAGAAAAACAGTCAACAATGATACAATTAGAAAGTCTACACGTACTGGAGGATTTTTGCGTATGTGTGTGTATAAAAACTTATTTTAAAGCATGAATTTGTGTGTTTGTATGTTTTTGTATTAGTACTATGATGTATAGATGTTTGTATGCAATCACTGTGTTCCAGAGCTGTTGGTAAAACATGTCTTCTCATCAGCTACACAACAAATGCATTTCCTGGAGAATACATACCTACTGTGTGAGTATATTTTTTGTTTGTTTGTGGGGTTTTTAGGGGGGAGGGTGGGGTGGGGGTGGGGTGTTGTTGTTGTTGTTTTGTTTTTTTTATGTTTGGTTGGGGTTTTTTTGGTAACCTTTTCCTATGACTTACTGTTCAAAAACAGTTTGCAGTTCTGCATGTGTAAAGGAGAGATCTACTGGACAGAATCACATATGTCAGTTTTTCTTTTAGTTTGACCATACATAAACTTGCAGTTGGATTATTCAAGAGATTAGCTGAAGCCTTGAAGCCCAATGGGTTTCTTTAAATATGTATATATATATATATATATATATATTATTATTATTATATATAATATAAATTGAATGCAAATGTAATTCCACAGCATTCTTGTTGTGAAGACTTGTTTCCTTTTGCCAAGCCTTACCAGTTTCAATACACTCATGCACCTTAATTGATACCACTGCTGTTTCATTAGAATTTAGATATTTTTCAGGTTTTAAAAGGAGCATGAGCTGATTTTAAGAAAATTACCAACTAACCAAGGTGATGAAAAAGATAAAGGAAAACTATTCTCCAGAAAAGATTATATATATTATTATATGATATATATATAGTTTGTTTGTAGAATACATTGTATAATATATATATAGAGAGAGAGATAAAGTATAGGTAGATTATTGGTAGGTAGATAGATCTATAGATATATAGATATATATCTATATTATTATTAATATCACTCCATATAGTGAGTTTGTGCCTTTCCTACTTTTTTTTTTTCTTCTTTGTTTTGTTTAATTATTTGTCGCCCAGATCCTCATTTAAAAGACTGTCTTTTTCACTCCAGATAAAAGCATGCATGAAAAAGATTTTTTAAACATAAACTTGTGCAGCAATCAGAGATACAGTTGCTGCTTTGTTAGCAGTGTTTTTGTTGTTTTATGCTAAAGACAACTTTTCTGAAACTTTGTTTTTAAATCTGTATGTGATATTTTAGAACATTATGTATTCCTGTGTTTAGTTTGTGGTTCAAAGCATACGGCTGGGTAGGGATTTAGTTCATGTTATTGAATGCTAGTTTTGTATGATTTCAAAAATGGAGCATGGATTTTACTTCATTGATTTTCCAACAAGTTCAACAATTGTTCTGCCAATTTTGAACAAATTTCATTTCAGACAGATTTTACAGCTATTTTATACATTTTTTTTTAATATATATTACAAACAGGTTCGACAACTACTCTGCAAATGTGATGGTCGATGGCAAACCAATCAACTTGGGATTGTGGGACACAGCTGGTCAGGAGGATTATGACAGATTACGTCCCCTGTCTTATCCACAGACTGTTAGTAGTCTTTTGTTGTTTTTTTCTTTTTTAGTTGTTTTGGTTTTTTGTTGTTGGTTTGTGTGTGTGTGTGTGTGTGTATACATGTGTGAGTGAGTGTGTGTGTGTGTGTGTGTGTTATGTGTGTTTCCATACATGTGTGTATAGAATTATTGCATATTTGTTACATGACAGGGATCAGCAATAGGTTTTGTGCGTGTCTGTGTCTCTGTGTGTGTGTTTTCCGTATGAGGTCTCTCAAGAAAAATACCCATAGGTCTACATCCTGAGTATGTTTTATTTAGTAGAGTATGTGACTGTAAAACATGTCATGTAGTGAGTAACTGTCTATTATATTCTCTCTTTGTCTGATGGCGCTGTTGGTGCTTTTTTTTCTCCATTTTTTTAATCATTGAAAAATGTGGATGATGTAAAATGATGATTACATCATACATACATGTATGTATAACCATGGATTGATCCAGTATAGACAAAGATATTTGGTCTGTTCAAGGCCCAAAGGTGCATTTCATGTGAAAATTTTATTATACAAAATTTACAAAATGTGTTGAGTCAGATTTTCAGAAGTAGCATGCTCGTTTGTCACTCTGAATATGTTGTGTGTGTGAGTGTGTGTGTATGTGTGTGTGTGTGTTTGCACGCATGTATGTGTGTGTGTTGATTTGTGTGTGTACACACACACACACACACACACACAAATATATACATGTGTGTGCTTGTGTGTGTGAATGTGTGTGTGTGTTAATTCATATTCTGAGAACTTGCTCATGTTTTGTTCCAGGATGTGTTCCTCATATGCTTTTCCTTAATCAGTCCTGCAAGCTTTGAAAATGTCAGAGCAAAGGTATGTAAACTGATAAAGTCTGATTTATTTATCTATTTATTTATTTATAATGTGTTCCTGTTTATTTTGTGGGAGATTGTCACCAAAGTAGACAACAGAATGAATGTATGTAGAATGTTTTTTGTTGTTGTTTTTTTTCATTTGTTTGTTGTTGGTTGGTTTGGTTGTTTTTTGTCATTGCTTTTGTTTTTATGGTTTGTAATAAGTATACAGGGATTTGTAGGATTTTTTGTTTGTAAAATATTAATCTATTAATGCATACATTATTTATCAATATGTACATGTGTGTGTTAGTGTTGATATTATCATATATGATTCATTGATTAGATACCAAAAGGTGGACATCAAAATGCGACAACAACGTTGTAAATCAGTAAATATTGATAGGATTTACCTGCCACAATTTCTTTGTTGTTCTTAATTTAATTAGTATTTCATTTTAGTGGGGTTTTTATTTACAAACACCCATACTGTTACCAAATGAAGTATTTTAAAAATTGCAAACTAACCACGGGTGTTCAGTGCTGGCAATTTAGTTGGCCCAGCGAAAGTTCATGAGCCCAGGAAGTAGGGCATGGATATAAATAAACGTGGCTGACAAACAGGCCGTGCCAGCGGCATTCGCTGTACGCTTGTTCAGCGGTAAATATGCTTTGTTTCTTTCGCGCATCATCTTCCCGGATGGATCTGAAATAACGACAAAAGAAGTAGGTTTCTACAAAGAACGCAAAATAAGCTTTCCATTGACTCCAAACACAATACGTTTTCTTATATAGCAATTGTTGCGGCAACGGTTGAAACATACATGAAGAAAGAGAAGAGAAGGTCAAGCAGAAACATGATCGCAAAAATCGTAAAATTTAAATCCCTCTCTAAGAAAACATGCGCTTATTACAATGAAATCGTAAAAATCACCAGAACATTTAGCATGCCTGCATGCAGATCAGCTCACCTTTTGAGTTGTAGATTTTTTCTTGTCAGCACAACAAGTGTTTTAATGAACACACTGTAGCATGGTGAGTGTGAGCAGCAGGGGGATGGAGAACGGGGTGAGTGTAATCGCTGCAGGAAGTGTGTGGAAGCATGGGAAAAGTGGGGCGGGGGCTGCGGGGCCGAGTGAAACAAAGAAGGCAGTGTCCAGGTTTGGCACGCGGGGCCAGAAATACCGCGGCGAATGCGCTGGCCAGTGCAGAGTGCGGTGGGAAAGTCTGGCATTAAAAAAATTTTGACCCCAGACGCTAGACGCTGCTCGGAAACTAAAGATGTGGATTTTGTGCTCGGCTGAGCAGCCGTGTAACATTTGCTATCATTATATTTTTGGTTCTTTTTTTCAGAAATTAAGATACTGATTAAGATATATATATATATATATATATATATATATATATTTATTTATTTATTTATTTATTTATTTATTAAACAATACAAAAAGGCTGAACCTGTACTCTTACAAAACAGGCATGAAACAAATAATACATGTACTGATGTAGTCAACAATAAATTCTGCCTTTCTTTGTTTTGTGAATACAACACCACTTTTGTGTATATTGAAGAAGACATTCCTTTTATTAAATCACAATAAAGATATATGGCAAATTTCAGACAGATAGTAAATATGCAGGTATCTGTCAAAACGTTCTGCCATAATATGTTGTCATGTTGTATAAACATAAGACAAGTGTATCATCATGTGATGTGTCTTGGGCAAGTCAGATCTGATGGAGCCTGGATTTTCTTGTTGGCTTAACTCCCCACATGTGGCATGGATTTTCTTGTTGGCTAAACTCCATATCTATACCCCGTCTTGCCAGCTCCGTTCTTCCTCTGATACTCGACTTCTCAGGATACCTCACGTCAGAAGTAAGACCTATGGACACAGATCGTTCTCTTTTCAATCGCCGAAGACATGGAACAAGCTCCCTGATAACTCCGTCATTCTGATTCCCTCACATCTTTTAAATCTTGTCTCAAAATTCACCTTTTCCCTCAGCAGTAAGTTCAGTTGTGGCTGGTCCACTTCCTTTGCGTTAGCTGTGCTTGACTGTGTGTATACATATGTATGTGTACATAACTACATGAATGTATATGAATGTGTATTGTGTGTGCGTGCGTTTATGTAAGTTTGTGCCTGCCTATGTGTGCGTATGTGTTAGGGTAGCTGTTAGATACGCATGTATTGTTAAAATGTATGTATGCAGTGTGTGTGTGTGTGTGTGCGTGTGTGTGTAGTCATATTTTGGTGTGTGTGTATGTAACATAGATGTAATGTTTTATGTTAACAAAGCGTTTTTGTAAAGCACCTAGAGCAGATTTCTGGATAGTGTGCTATATGTATCCATTATTATTATTATTATTTATGTAGTACTGGATTACATGGTTATCATAGTGGAGGAGAACATCCAGTCCTGTGGATCTACCCCCCGACCACCAGAAATGAAGAATGGAGAATGTTGGTGATGCATTCATCAGCGCCCTCACGACCAAACCAGGTTTGGGGACTAGTGACCATGAGTGACATGTATCAAATGCAGGTCATTATTGATGAAGTTGTGCCACATGATTTCAGTGGTTCCCAGAAGTGAGTCACCACTGCCCCAACACGCCCATCATTCTGGTGGGGACCAAGCTGGATTTGCGGGAAGACAAGGAGACCATTGAGAAGCTGAGGGAGAAAAAGCTCGCACCCATCACTTACCCACAGGTGTGATAATGATTTGCTTTCCTTCGATCATTTTTTGCACATTATCGTCCATGAAGGTGGAAGAGGGCAGTTATGCTGTTGGTTTTATTTAACAATATTGAATTTGGTCATTGAATGCCATTAATGTATAATGTATTCTGAATTGTGAATTGTTTTCATGAAGACCTTGTCTTTTGGATACCTTTCTTCTTTTGTGTATAACATATATACATACAATGAAAGTTTGAGACATAAACACCTGCACTTTGTTGTGCATGCATAAAATATTTAAAAAATCAAAATAAGAAAAACTGTGACAGTCTTTTAAAAGATTGGAGGGGGACGGGGGCAAGATGGAAAATATCTGTAGATATGTTTTTGACTGGTTAGTGACATTCTTAAAATGATGTGATTTTGATTTTCAGGGTCTTGTGATGGCCAAGGAGATCAGCTCAGTGAAGTATCTAGAGTGCTCAGCGCTGACACAGAAGGGACTCAAGAACGTCTTTGACGAAGCCATTCGGGCAGTCCTTTGCCCCAGGCCAAAAGTATCCAAAAAGAAAGGGTGCAAGATATTGTGAAGGTTTGGTTCATTTCAGCAACATTTTTTTTACTTTGTTAATAGACACAAAGGGTGGTGATGGGGGGGGGTTATAAAGACAGTTTACTGATTGAAACTTACACAAATGCTCCCATGATTTTTTTTTGATTTTTTAATATTTGATCCAAGTCAGATTGCTGCGTACATTTTTGTTCACTCGAATCTGTGCACTGCACAAACATAGTTTCTTACGTTACTTACAGACTTTGGGTCTTTCTGTTCCTCAATGCTTGCACTGTAGCTTTACATTAAGAAAAAGACACAGGTTGTAAGAACCCCATTATAGAATAGTTTTCTGTTTTAAAATAGTAATCCTGAAAGAATAAGCAATTACTGACTACTGTAACACAGTATAGGGTTTGTTTTTCTGTTACTTTCATCAGGCCAAGGTTTTTTGGGTTGTTTGTTTTTGTTTGGTTTTTTTTCTTAATTTACATTGATGAATTTCTGCCCTACAGTCACTCAAGAAGGTCAATCCTTGTAATGTTTGATTACTAGCTTGTGAAAGCCCTGTCTTTTGAGAGGGGTTGGGATGTGCGTGTTCTTCATTGGCGCTTGCAGTTTATTTTCTGGTGACACTTAAAAGCCTTTATTGCTGGCTGTATTTTCAAAGTGTTTAAGTTGTGTTTGTTTTGATGATTTTAGACCATTACTTCTTTTTGAGGTTTGCCGGTGAATATTAAGGAAACTTATAACCGGTTGTACCTGAAGAACAATTGTCAGGTGCAAGCAGTTGGCTTGGGCACAAATATTTATTTGTTGGAATGAAATCTTAGGATGACATGTCGAGCCAGTGTTGCTCTGTAGATGAATATGAAGATGAGATTTTTTTACCCCTAAAAAGTAATGAATTTATGTTGGATGAATGATACTTTCACTAGGTAATGACATCATATTCTCTTGAATGATGCGAAGTGCAGGTACTGCATGAACAGGGTATCGTTGCAACCATGGAATTTCTAGTTTATATGTTGCCCAGTTCTCAGCTTATATAAGAAATTGACATAAGCTTACAAACTGGGCCAGTGAGAGCTGTATGATCAATGGTTTCTTCACTGCAATGGGAATTATCTGCAGCTTAGTGTTTTGTGAAAGACTATGACTCTCAAACTAGGAGGCAAGATTGCAGTGGCTCTTAGTGCTGCAGCTTTGGGGGCAAATTGGCCTTTACAGACTATCCCAATGCAAACTGTCCTTAAAGCCCTCTTGTGGAGATGTAGCTTGGGCAAGACACTCTCCATTATAATAAAAATGTTTGCCCACATAGTCAGGACAGCAATTGCCTCCGCTGCTGTTCCGATGGTCATAGTTGGACACAACCGACTTTCATCCATAAAGTCGCCAGTCAGCTGGTTGTGGATGTCAGGCTTTGTCTGTGACATGTGTCATCAATCTTCAGTTTATGTTGTGGTGGTATTGACTTCACCCTGTACCATCAAGCTGAGGTAGAAATGAACAGACAGCTCATTATTCTTCTCCTTAAAAAGTCAGTGATTGTGCCTCTGCTGATCAAGTTTTTCAATATCCCCAGTTACCCACATTTTCACATAAAATTTATATCAGCAAAATGATTGGTCCATGTTAACTTAAAAGTAAATCTTGATCAGGGAAAACAACAACAACAAAAAACCAGTTCAATAAGGACATTCTTCATATTGCTCAAGCAGAAAACGGAAAGGTGATTGAAAGATTTTGATGAGAACTAAAAAAAATTAAAAGGAAGTGGGTCAAGCTTCATGTAGGTCAAGCTTTCATGAAGCTTGACAGGATCCCGCATTTTATTGAATACCCTATGAAATTCTTTGTGCATTTTTACCCTGCATGTGAAGGACTTCGTAAATGCTGTATTCTTTGTGGATTGATGCAAGCTTATGTATTGCAGCAGTGATTTATATGCTCTCACAAATAATGTCAGATCAAGAAAATGCTAGACACTAAAGAACATTATAGTTTAGATTTGAAGAAATACTGAGTTTTTAGTTTTTGATTGAAGACAGAGCCTAGTTAGTTTGAGGCTAGAATATGTGACACTCGATTGAATCAATCTAGATTCTGGCAATTTTTCATCTTCCTCCATCAGTTGTTCTTACCTTTTTAGCTTTTCACTTATTTTCCTGTTTGGTCATTGGGAGCCCACATTTCTGTAAATTTTGACATTGTTGGTATTTGAAAATCCCCAAACAGATTTTTGTTGTTAACTGCTAAGTATTGCATTGTTGTTGTTTTGTTTTTGTTGTTGTTGTTGTTTTTTTGGGAGGGGGGGGGGGGGTTCTTCGTTTGATGTATTTGTTTAGTATTACCATTATTTATTATTTTTTTCGTAAGTATTGTTGTTACAGCTACCAAAGTCCTATGTCACTGCTGTTTCCAGTAGCTTTCATCAGTACATTGTTATGAAGAGTAAAATTCCACAGCTTCTAAAAAAGGGGGTATCATTTTGCAGGTAGATAAAAAAATAATGGGGTTTTATTGAAAATTTCATGGTGGCTTTTATTGATAGTAAAGGTTGACGAGAACAGTGATGAAAATAAACAGCAGTATTTGTTGTTGTATGCCAGAGGAAGGTCTCCGAAGTTCTAGCGTCTTTTCTGTGAAAGAACTTTTGTGTGTTCCAGTAGATTTTTATTTCTTTGTGTGACAGTTTATTGCTTTAGATTTATGCGTGTGTGTGTTTTGTTTTGTTCTGATTTTTTAATGTTTCCTTTTGTGTGTGTATGTGTGTGTGTGTGTGTATATATATATATATATATATATATATATATATATATATATTTATATATACATATATATGTGTGTATATATATATATGGATGATATATATATATATATATATATATATATATATCTTTTTGTGGTGTAGAATGAAAGAAGAACTAAACACATGCTTACACATGCAAATGCACACAAGCATGAACACACACACACTAACTTCTAAGTTAACAGATACACTTTGAACACATGGTCTTTAAACCAAAGCTGCTGATGTATTTGGTGCAAAAAAGGCTTGACCTGAACAGTGGAGCTGGATCTGTACATGGTGGTTGTCAGAGGTTTAAAAGCACCTGCTATTCTGTTTTTTATTGTTATTTTGTTTTGTTTTTTTCCTCAAGAAGTTGCCATATGTTTGGGGTTTTTTAACAAGCAAGTAGATTAACATCCAGTTTAATTGCACTTCTCGCAGTTTTGTGTGTGGTGACAACCCAGATTGAATTTGGAATCATTAGATGCCTGTCACATGTGTGTTTTGTGTAGCGTATACCACCGAAGGCCTTCAATCTATTCTGATCATTTTGCATGAGATTTCAGTGTTGTGAACTTCACTTAGTGACTCGCTGACTTAGTTTTGCAATGGTTCTCATCACAAATGATTGATACTTGTTGGAATCAGTTTGCTTCAAAAAACAAAGTATGGTTGCCTGAACAACAGGGTTAAAATGCTCACGCACAGAAAAGATGTCTGTGAATTTCAGCTCATAAATGAAGGATTATCACCAATCTATACATTTATATACTCATATACTCTTTTACTCTGTCTGTCTGTCTCTCTGGCTCTCTCTCTCCCTCCCCCTTTCTTTCTCACACACACAGAGTAAACACAGTACACACACTTGTATGTTTCCAACTTCACCCATTTACACATTTCTGTAAGTCGTTTTTTTTTTTCATTTATGATTTTTAACTAATTGCCTATGCCAGTGGATTGTCTCATCCAGTTGATACCATTTTCGTGTTGTTCTCCATTAATGTGATTAATCTTGATAGAAATTTCAGAATATTAATCAGTTGAACAGGCTTTTTTGGTAACAGTTTTTGTGAAGTGATGTTATATGATTGTCATTCACATTTAGAAAAAAAAAGACCATGTTTTGCTTGAGATTTGTTGTTATTTTTCCATTTATGATTTTCTGTTTCTCTGTGTTATTTGTATTTTGATCTGGTCAAACTGAGAAATCTAAGCAGATATATAAACAGTTGCTTTGTCTTTCAGTTCCGTCTGTTTCTCTGTTGTGTCTTTTGTGTCTGTCTGTCTGTCTTTCTTTGTCACTTGCAAGCTGCAACACTTTTATTTATCATCCCTTTCACCTGTTTTCATCGTGTAATTTTCTCTCTCTCTCTGCGTATGTGGTAGCATTCTTTGTGTTTGCGCTTTTATTTCTTTTGCTAGTATTAACTGTTCATGTTGTACATATATGTTATGAAATTTGCTTTTGATCCATGGATTTTATACAAATGTAATAACCTGTTATTCTGATGAAATAAAAAATGTTTTGAGAAGTGAATTTCTCCTGAGTCGTGTTTTTTATCAGTAGTTCAGTTACTGAGGGTGGCGTCAAAGCGTTCAGGAAAATCCACATGCTGATACCCAACTAGCAGCATAACCCACCAACGCACTCAGAAAAACTCCGTGACCCTGAGGTGATTTGATCAGTAACTGTTTGCTGATGAATGTATTTGCATCAGTGCCATCATATTATAATACCTGGTGTCGCGCAGTGTGTCCAAAAAGTTACTTATGTTTGTTTTATTGCACTGTCAACTCATTTCAGACATCCAGCCTCATCTGCTCTGTTCTGGCAGTCAGGACATCAGCATAATGCAGAGCATCGTCTGATTAAACGTTTTATAGTTGGGCAGTCCTGATATGACCCTTTGTGGTGGGCTGGACTAAAAGCAACTGTGTCAAATGTCAAATCTGATTCAACAACAAAAATACTTCTCTGTGCAGTATGTCAGTGTTGCTACTTCCTTTTGTATTATTTTGATATTGTGACACAACAGTTTCATCAACATACTGATGTTGGTCGTCAAGTGGAAGAAGAAGAAGAAGACACTGTGCAAATATACCTTCCAAAATGAAAGCCAAACGGTAAGGATACAGATTTTAGAAGGGACAGTATTGCTTATTCCTTACAGTATACTGGATTTCACACTGGATGGGTATTTTGGGACTGAGTGAATGATGAATGTCAACTATAAACACACACACACACACACACACACAAAATGCTGGTGGTGGGTTGTATTTCCGGAACTCAGTCTCGGCCTTTAACCTGATAAGCAAGATGTCCAAAATTGACAGGAAGGGACGAAATAGTGAAAAACCAGAAACTAGCGAAATGAAAGTGTAGAGTCATTTTCGTAGAACAAAAATTTATATTATGACATGGGTATAATGATTATATGATTTGAGGCGTTACAGAGCACAATGTAGATTGCAGACAATATTTGGGGGGTTATTCACAGGCTTCCTTTAATAAATATTCTGGCGTCAACCCAGCATCAAAGATGTAGACACCTGCAAATGTGAGCAGTACTGCAATCAATGATGCATCCGTAGAGTGGGTGGCAGCCGAACCACTGTGATGTCGATCTCTTTCTTCCTGCTGAATCAAGAGCTCTCTCAACTGAAAAACTACAGTATGGGTTGACTTCAGAGGAAAAATCCCGCAATGGTATTTATGGCTCATGAAGTTTGACCAACCCACGATTTCCCAACCTATGACGCATTAAATCATTGCCTCGTAAATCATTGCCTCGTACTGTGTGGCTTTTGGAGCCTCCGCCAGTATTGATTCATGGATATCCGATTATCTGGGAGACGGAAATAATACGTGAAGGATGGTTTTCGGGTCGCGAATGAATGGTGGAGAAATGCAATTGTTCTCATGCCATTGAGATGGGATTAACAGCCTATTGGCATTGGTCCATGAGGTCAAGTTCTTCAGTACTGTATGTGGTCTGGCTCCCTCTCACACTTTTTTTTTCTTTCTTTTTTTTTTGGGGGGGGGGGGGGGGGGTGGGGGGGTTCTTTCTTTTTCAATTTTCTTGGCAAGAAAAACGACCATTTTAACACTTGTTACTTGACGATTACTTTAATTCTTCAAAAGCATTGTGCGTCCTTGAGCTGCCTCGATCGTTTTTCAGCGGCTTGAGGAGTACATTACCTGTACATTGTATCTGGGCACCAACACAATATCCCCGCACAATATAATACATGCGCGTGCACGCACACATAGGTATACACGCACGCATGTGGTGTTAAAAAATAATTTCAGTTTCAGTCTCTCAAGGAGGCGTCACTACGTTCGGACAAATCCGTAATACGCCACACCACATCTGAGCAGATGTCTGACCAGCAGCACAACACGATTTTGTGTACCAATCAGAGTGGATTTCTTCTGCATAATTTTGCCAGAGGACAAGTCTCATAGCCATGGGATCTTTTTGAGAGCGTAAAGTGCGTGCTGCACACGGGGCCTTGCTTTATCGTCTCATCCGAATGACTAGATGCTCAGTTTGATTTTCCAGTCAAACTTGGGAGAAAGTGCGAGAGCAGGATTCGAGCCAAGACCCTCACAGACTTTTGTATTGTCAGATGAGCGTCTTAACCATTCTGCCACCTTCCTCGTCTTGTAGTTTAATGAAATACAGATATCGCAAGCCCTGGATTACACTGAGAAACTGGAGCGCTGAAAAAGGGGGTGCGGGGGAAGCCCGGGATGGAGTGGGGTGTTCACACACACACACACACACACACACACACACACACACACACAGAGAGAGAGAGAGAGAGAGAGAATAGTTATTTGCCAAGTCATATTGCGATGTTGTTTAAATAGATTGAAACACTCACATGAATGTAGCCTATTGTCCGAATTTTTTCCACCGACGTAAAAAAAAAAACAAAATGAAAAAACAACAACATTATCTTATCTATCTATCATCATTTTGTTATCTTTATCATTAGTATGCCTAATTAGGCCTATATAGGCTTAACGCCTGCAACTCCAGGCACATAAGAATCTACATTGGCAAAGTGTATTTCTGTAAGCTGAAGGCTCCTATTTTTTCAAAAACCCCTGTCAACAAACTCAGTCAGTTTCGGTTAGCTTAAGCATTGTTTCGCTATTGATACTGTCTCTATTTGAAATGAAACTTTTTTTTATTATATTTTTTTATCAACTATCTTTCTCTAAACTCCGTTTCTTTTAGTATACAAAGGTATTCGTATACTATACACTCTCTGTTTGAAATGAAACTGTTTCTATAAATTGAAATGAAACTGTTT
>NC_134876.1:92779326-92781826 GCF_041734735.1 Babylonia areolata
ATTCATTTATGCCATTTATTAGCAAACTTAAACGTACCTAGATAAATCAATCAATACTGATCATTCAATCATTTATTCATTCATTCAATCGCTTTACACGAGAATGATAGTCCCATCAAGGCCTTGAAACAGTTTTAGAAAACTTGTTCAAACTGACCGACTAACAGACTTGATTGTCCAGAGACCACGCAGGCTAGGTCTTGGCCCACATACACATGAGCCAACACGCAACGGAGGCGGTCGGAAATGGTGATGATGACGGAACTGCACCATTGAGTGATTCATTCTGACGCTGCGCTGACATTTTTTCTCCCCCATTCTTTCTGGGTCGGTCGAGCGGTCCAGCGATTATTTCCGATGGCGTGCGCGTGGTGTCCAATTATGTTTGTCACTCTTGTCACAGTCTTCCTTTTTGTTGTCTAAATTGTCGTGCATGGGCAATATATATTTAGGAGTGTTTAGTTTCTGTTCGTTCGTGGATTGACCAGACACTTGAACGCTATCTGAGTTTTGTTGTGGGCTGTTGATCACTGATAAAAAAAATCAAGTTAATGGTTTGTTGGTCATATGTCAGTTTTTGTATATCACGGTCAGCACAACTGAACAGCGCGCGTGTGTGTGTGTGTATGTGTAAATAATTGACAAAGAAAGAAACAGTTACTGAGGACGAGAGCGTGTAGATAGTCCCCGGCCCTTGTCGGTAGTCCCCCTTGTCGACAGTCCCACAGATAAGACGTCTTCGCAAGAACTCTCTCTCTCTCTCTCTCTCTCTCTCTCTCTCTCTCTCTCTCTCTGTGTCTCACACATACACACACACACACACATGCATGCATGCACACAATGTCTGTATGAATTAGAAAAAAAGAACGGTCAGTGCAAACAACGATGATCCCACCACCTAAAGACACATGCCTTTAAAGTCAGTTCATACAATCAATCAGTTTATCTGATTCATTGTAAATTTATGGAAACTTAAATTACAATTAAATCATCCTCAATGTCCTTTCTTACCAACTCTGCAACACTAAGAGCCGGTGCAATCGTGCTTCCTAACTTCAGAGTCGTAGTCCTTCACAAAGACTAAGCTGTAAATGACTTCACATTGCAGGGGAGAAACCATTGATCACTGATACACCTCTCGCTTTGCTGTTGGCCCAACCGAAAGCTTATATCAACCTGTGATAGACAGACAGACAGACAGAGAGAGAGAGAGGCACATGCACGCACGAATGAAGTAATTATACACTGACGCCACCAAAATGATGGCTGATTGTTGATTAGCGGTCTCGAAGATAGTTGTAAGACAACGAACATTCCGCTTTTTTTTTATTCGGGTTCATAGGAAATCAGCTTATATCACGCAGTCTGGGCAACTTAGCTAGGCAGTACTGATGAAAGAATGTTATGAATGACCAGCATATAATTTTATACAGTTTCCGGGAGTCAAAGGACAGTCAATAACGTCATTATGAGTGAGTTGACAAAAACTGACTGTGACAGAAACTGAAAAACACTGTTACGACCAGGACGTGTGAGTATCCTGAACGTAGGCGACGCAGTCTGCACAACAGTGCACGATATTACTGATGAACAGGAACGGATAATGTGGGCAGAAGTTACGATCACAGTATATGAATGACCACACCACAGCTTACCACAGATAGCAAAATGCTATGCGGTAAACATACACGCACAAACGCGGCTCACACACACACATGCGCTGCGCGCGTGCCGCCCCCCGCCCCCCCACCTTCCCCCAAGCCTCCTCCCCTTAACCCCCTTGACACTTTTACTTTCACTTGAAATTGCTGAATCCGTGTCACATAGGTGTTTCTGTTATGTAGCCAACATACATGATTGCTTTTTAAGTTTCTTTGTTAATCGATGTCATATTTTAATGTTCACTTTCGGTTGTTCGCACTGTACATATAATAAGTCATTTATGTGATTATCCCCCTTCTGTCTACACACACACACACACACACACACACACACACACACACACACACACACACACACACACACACACACAGAGAGAGTCAGAGTCAAATATCAGTCATATCGACAGTTTAAAGAGAGAGAGTGTGTGTGCCGGTGAGAGAGAGAGAGAGAGAGAGAGAGAGAGAGAGAGAGACTGTGTGTGTGTGTGTGTTTGTGTGTGTGTGAGCCACGACAAAAGTATTATGAAGTGTTACACGGAGTCTCTCACACATAATAACCTGATATTTTGTTCCATGATTCACAGGGCGGTGGGGAAAACCAGCTTGATCATGAGCTACACGAAAAACCAGTTTCCGGGCGAGTACATCCCCACTGTGTAAGCACTGACCCTTTAACTGGCACAACGTTAAACGAGAAAGAAAGAAACAAAGAGAGAAAGATCGAAAGAAAACAAAGAAAGAAAGAACACGAACAGTCTGATGTTTTGTCACCATGCATTACCTTTCTCTGTCTGCTTGTCTGAATCTGTATTGACCTTGTGTTTTTATTTCTATTTGTC
>NC_134876.1:92784326-92854326 GCF_041734735.1 Babylonia areolata
ATCACCACGCCGAAGGGGTACCCATTCTCCTCATCGGCACCAAGACAGACTTGCGTCAGGACAAACAGTTTGTCAAACACCTGAAGCAAAAATCTCTGGAAGTTCTTACAGAGGATAAGGTAGACCTGGCTATGGTTTTGTTTTGTTTATGATACTGTGCTTAGTTGTATCAAAGGTTATCGTGGAGCTAAAAAAAGATGTAAACACAAAATACGATTTCACGCTTACGATTTTTATCATGTTGACAAAAAACTGAAGCAATGTTTGCTTACGCGTATTGTGGTGCTGAAGTAGAACTGAAGCAATGTTTATGTAGTCACTTGGTTGAGTCGATAGGTTCATATTAGAAAAGACTAATAATTAGGTGCTAAGGAACTGTACCGTTGGATATAAATATTTGAATATGAATAAAAGCAAGGGGTTGGAATATTCTATAACCAACTCAGGGGTACAAGTAGGCTCTTGAGAAGCTGCAGATCAAATAGAAAATAATATCGAAAGTAAAAACTTTGTACTTTCAGTAAATGAATCATGTCATAAGTGCACAAACCTATACAGAAAGTGCACACAAAATCTGCCATCCAATTTTCGTGCCAGAATGTGAATTTTGCTCAAGGAAATTAGTTTAGCCTATGCTGCAAAACGTTATCACACAAATATACCGTTCTGCACGTTGTAACTGTGTATTTTATTTCGCCTGAAAGCTTTTGTTATATAATATGCTGCTGAAGAAGGTCGCACTCAAAATTAAACTTCAACTGCTTTAAACAACAGGTTAAGCAGATACAGAATTTGTCATTTTTGTTCTTTTTTTTTCATGTCAGGAAGCATAATGTATTTTTCTTGACAATAGATAGTCCTCTCTTACGTGTTCCTCGCTGTAAAGTAATTTTCAGTGTCATCCCCACCCCTCCCCATCATAGATATTCAAGAAAACTGAAGCAGTAGCAGGTGCGGTTGAAACATGACGAAGTGATTGTGACTTCCACAGGGCACCGCACTGGCAGGCAAGATCGGGGCCCAGAAGTACCTGGAGTGTTCCTCACTGACCCACAAAGGAATCAAGGCAATCTTCGATGAAGTCATCAAAACCAAGCTGGCATACAAGCCCAAATCCCCCAAGCGAAAGCGCTGCAAAATTTTGTGAAGGGACAGATTTTGTATTGTTACGTGGCGATATAAGAAGATTGGAACGTGGTATGTTGTCGCGGGTAATTGTTGATTCGGGTGCTGCTTGCAATTGAAACAGTGAACTACCATCCTACATTGATCCTGTATAGATTGATCTATTCAAAATGAATGCTTGAAGCGCTGGATACGAACTACAAGATGAACTCTGTACAGATTTTTTGAAACAGCTAGTGCACCACGGACGGCCCTCAATAACTAAACTGATCAAACTAAACTGAACTAAAAAACAAATCCCTCAGGCAGTATGTGCGTTTGACATTGTCGTTTTGTATTCTGTAATGCAAACGTGACAATCACATCATCAGATTAATGTCGTTGTGATGCATATTAAGATTTCAGATAAATACCAAATAACTGAAAGACAGTACTAGTGGTGGTGTGTGTCCATCGAGATCGATGATGACCATCGTTGTCATCCAGCTGGGGGATGGGGGCAGGGTGGCGGTGGTGGGGGGGATGCTCATGAATCTATCTGTGAGTGCGCAGATGGCTGAATAGTCCAATCTGCGCACGAAATGTTCGCTGACAGTTGGGGCAGACAAAGACAGGCATACCGTTGTCAGGGAGCTTGTTTGCTCTGACTTTCTGGCCTGCCTCTTCTGAACAGCTGCAGCAGTCCTGTTGGCCTCGCACAACTTGGAACCTTTGTACACAGCAGCGCGACATTTGTCACGGTCCACTGCAGATTCCTCCCAGGAGTCAGGGTTGATATCAAACGCTTTCAGAGAGACTTTCAGAGTAAAGACAGTACTAGTAGGGCCTACAATAAACACGAAATTAAAATCAAGAAACGATTTTTTTTTTGTTTTTGTGTGTGGTCATTTGTTAATTTTAAGATTTGGCAACTGTATCCTGTTTAAAGATCATGTCAAGTTGTATGTTACACCCCGAGAATGTTTTGTCTCTTTTATTTTTAAGCGAAGGGTGTGAAAACCACAGCAGGTGCTTGACAGTATTGCGCAATTCCTTTCTTAAAAAAAAAACAACAACAAAAAAAAACACCAAAAAAACCCATCAATTCATTGACTTTATCTTGCGTTGTGATTATATATTTATTTCACTTTGAAACTGTCTTAAAAAACAACAACAAAAAAACAAAACAAAACAAAAAAAAACCAACACTTTCATCGCTGATGAAATCGATCGGTACATGTGGAGTGACTGACAATACTGGTAAAATGAACAGCACTGACTGACTGATCATCACGAACTATTTTGAGAAACAAATTGGGCATGCTATGTCAGTTAATTAAATGATGCGTGTATAAAAATTGTGGCCAATATATTTGTGTATATATGAATCAGTGTAGCTTTTTTCCGTTGTTTATGAAATTTTGGGAACATGATCATAATTGTGTACATACTTGTGTGTGTGTGTGTGTGTGTGTGTGTGTGTGTGTGTGTGTGTGTGTGTGTGTGTGAGGTACGGATACGGATAATTTATTCATGTATAGGCCATTGCCCCTCATGAAGGAGTACATACACATGATCATGTAAGAAAAGCAACAAAAAAGCAACAAAAAATGAGCAGTCATATCATCAAGAACAAACTTCAATATTCTAAGACATCAGAGTTGATCGCAGTCTAAATGCTTTAAACAAATAAATTGATAAATTGCGAATGGTCTGTTCATGCTGAGAAGCCATGAGTAATGCTAATCTATGCTGACTGGGAAATTTACAGAATTTGGATGATATATACCTTGTTCTTAAGTCATGCAGGACAGGACAAGGTAGGACGAAATGTACTTCATTTTCTTCCTCCTTGTTGCAAAGTTTACACCTTAGATCAGTTGCATTATGTATTCTATATCGGTAATAATGTACTGCAATATCAGAAATACCTAGCCTAAATCTTGCCATTGAATACTTTAAGTGTCGATCTATGTTTAAAAATAAATACGTTTTGACATCCGGTACGGTGCAGAATGTTCTGTTAACATTAAATCTCTCGCTATTACTAATATGAAAATCCCATTCCTGCCATCTACATGCAACTACCCTTTCTTTAAATACTATAAGAAATTCGTCAATACTCTCTACGCCTTGGTTTAACCAAACGTAACCAAATCCATATATATACAGTTTACAGCGGATATTCGAAACCCAGTTTCTTTTGTCACGTGCATCCAGATCGAGCAAGGTTCGATATCATTTGTGTGGTAATCTAGACGCATTCATTCTCGTTAACTTAAGCCAATAACAAATACATCTTATACATGAATTTATATAAACAGGGTACCTGTTTGCTTCTCAATATACAAAATCGTTTGGTGTTCGCATTTCTACTCGTAAAAATCTCTTGAGCGCAAACAAATGTACTTTTTCACAAAGAAATGCTGCATTATCTAAGCCCCATATCTCAGCACCATATTGTAACATGGGTTGAACTTGTGAATCAAATAACTTTAAAAGCGTATTCATGGAATTATTTTTTAGCTTGTATAATTTCTGTAGAATACACAACAATGCGTTTTTGGCTCTACTGACTAAGTCACCACATGCTGCCACAAAACTCAGTCTTGTAGTAAAATAAATTCCTAAATATTTGTATGCGTTCACTACAGGCATAGATACTCCATTGTAAGTCCATCTTTCTCTGGCAGCTAAGTACCCCCCCCCCCCCCCCCGCCCCCCCTTTCTGAAAACAATGATATTACTTTTATCTATGTTCACTTTTAAATGTAGTGCAGAGGCTGCACGAGACAAACTATTCAGCTGCGTTTGTAAGCCGATAACGGTTTCAGACAATAAGGCAACATCATCAGCCAATAACAATAAAAACAGCTCTAAATAGTCATGTGTGAATGTTGCACCATGCTTTCCCTCTCTAATAATTTCTAATGCTAACTCGTTAATGAATAAAGAAAACAACACAGGACTACAGGCATCTCCTTGCTTCACGCCTCGGGTACAGTTAATGTAATCAGTCAATTTAGCCCTACATCTGATTCTTGCTTTGACACTGACATACATGCTATGAATACATTTATAAAGTTTACCTCTGACACCATTCTTCCAGAGTATAGGCCACAGTAATTTTCTATCTACAAAATCAAAAGCCTTTTCGAAATCGATGAATGCAACATAAAATTTACGATTCAGGCAGAACTGTTTCTGTATCAGTGCTAACAGCGTCAACACATGGTCAACAGTAGAGTAGCCCTTTTTAAACCCTGCTTGGTGTTCAAATCAAATTCTTTTACCCATTCTTGAAGTCTGTTGTTGATAATTGTACTAAATATTTTACTACTAACGTCGCACAGTGATATTCCTCTATAATTATTTACCTGATTGACATCACCCTTTTTAAATAAAGGAAGAACAATACAGTCACACCAACTATCTGGGTAAGCACCCTTGTCAAATAATGCATTGAAAAATTTTACGGCAAAAAGTCAGCCACTTTGTCCCCTGCAAATTTTATGATTTCCCCAATAATATCATCTGGACCGGCGGCTTTGCCATTCGTTATCCCTCTTACAACAAGCAATACTTCTTCTTTTGATATCGGACGGCTCATGGGACTATACACATCTAGATCATCATCTTTGTTATTTATAGCATTACTATCTTCGGCTGTACTTTCTACTTCTGCCTCTAATTCAAGCAGGCCTTTAAAGTGATTAAACCAGTCATCAACTGTTAGTCTATTATAAACTTGCTTTCTTTTAAAAGATACCCTACGCACAGTTTTCCCAAACTCTTTGATTATTTACTGAAGAGGTAAGTTTTTCTAACATTAAATCATTATACATGTACTGTCGTTCCTTTCTTATTAACAAGTTCTTGTATTCTCTCCTTGCAACACAATAAGCATCGCTGTCATCTTTATTCCGTGTTTTTCTAAATACTGAAAGTAATTTTTTTGCCTCAGCCTTACTTGATTTACATTCTTTATCATACCAATCATTTTCTTCACGTTTAGTCAAATAAATTTTCTTTTTGATACAATCAGCATGTCTTCTAAGACAATCATTAAGCATGTTCAAAGCACCATTGCAATCAAAATCAATTAAACAAATAGCACGGTCAAGTAATGACAATGTTTCTTCTGAGTGTAATGCATTTATATAATCATATTCAAAATCACAATTCCATACATATTTCTCTATGAATTGGTCCTCTGCCATAGGAACAGACAAAAGTGAATCATTTCTTTTCTGCTCAAAACTCAAGTACAGCTCAACAGGTGAATGATCTGACTCAAGTCTGTCTGATACAATTAGTTTACATGATGAGAAAACAACCACAAACAATTCCTTAGAAAGCAAAAAGTAATCATTAACACTGTTACCCGTTTCTGATATAAACGTATAATTACCCTCTGTGTCCCCCTTGCATATGCCATTGAGAATGCACAAATCAAGTGTAATACACATGTTTAACAAACATTTTCCATAGTTATTAAGTATATCTGCTGATTTCCTTCGAAGAAAAAACGAACTTTTACCAAACCGTTTACTGTACACATCATTGTCATCAAATATATCTTGAGATATGTTGGAGGTTCTGCTGTTTAAGTCCCCAGACAAAATTATATGCACATCGTTTAACTCAACCATGCATTCAAAAAGACATTCATCAAGCGCCGAAATACCATTGTCAGTATCGAAGTGTGTGTAATACGGCGATCGCTCAGGTGGAACATAGGTACACACATACATAACATCCAGTGATAAACCAGAAAGACTTTTATCAATCAGTAATAGAAGAACATTTGGAGATTTTGTCCTTATTGTCTCCCCTATTTTGTAAATTTAACAGCTGGTTTGCATAAAACAGTATACCCTGGAATTGAAAAACATTTTGCGTCTTCTACGAAGGTTTCAACAAGACATATAAAATCAAATTTACACAGAAAAGTAAAAAATTCTTTGTTGTTTATATTAGACAGTAAGCCATTGACATTCCAATGCAGGAATGAAAAACAACTCTCAGATTTATCAACACCACCACAATCATAATCATGTATATTGTTACTCACAGTCATACCATTGTGTACTCTTTCACCTCCAAGTGCTTGATTCACTGCATTTACATTCGGTACACAGAGGTCAACATGCATGCTGTCATTAACATTCACATTTTGAGATGACCCCCTTATACCGCCATTTTCACCACACAAAAGACCATGAATAGGCTCTTGGAAAATATCTGTAACATGACTTTTTTCATGAACAACGTTGCTGTCTGTGGGACAGGATACGTCTAATTCATCGTGTTCTATACAAACATCATATGCATGAGCAACAAAACCATCAGCATCAACAACTTTATTTTCTGCAGTGAACGCACTTGAATTTTCAAAAACGGAACTGATTATTTCAACCTTGTTTACGTCTGCCCCCCAGCCCTTCTCCGGAAAAGCGGTTTTGCTGACGTCATCCAGTTCACTGTTCACCGTGCACACATCACTGACCTTGTTTCGTTCCGCACGGTTGTCTCGCGCACACCTTCACGATGTTGCCGGTGTCAAACTGGGCTGGCCACCCCCCTATTGAGCCTCCCGAAGTTTCTGTCCCTTATCAAGGTAAAACTTTTCCCCCTCGATGATAAGGTGGTCATAAACCATAGTGGCTCGCTTACCCTCGCTTTTTGCCTTCTTCAAATGTGGCGACAGTTTCTTTCTTATTTCTCTCACACGGAAAGAATAGTCCTCGCCAATGAACACATCACTGCCCTTCAATTTGCGTTTGGCCTTTAGAATAGTTTCCTTGTCTTTGTAGAAGGTGCAGCGTAGGATGAAATGTGAGTTGGGCTTTGAATTCAGGCGATGCACACGATTGAACTGGAAGTCCTCTGTCATCTCCAACTTAACCACGATTGTATCGTTGACGATGTTCTCACATTCTGCCTGTGTCTCGTTCTGTTTACGTGGAAGTCCATAAAAAGTCAAGTTGTTCCGTTTGGAGCGTCCTTCCAGATCGTCAGTTTTCCGTTCTGTGTCCAGCATCCGTTTCTTCAGCTCCTCGTTCTCACGACGTAGGTCGGCCACTTCCTCCCTCAGGGACTGCACCTCGCAGAGAGAGAGAGAGAGAGAGAGAGAGAGAGAGAGAGAGAGAGAGAGAGAGAGAGAGATGCATACGAGTGTGTGTTTATAACTGCGAGATTTTCAGATATCGCTAAAACCGACCGACCGTGATTTTGATACATTTGTCATATGATTATGTGTGTGTGTGTGCGTGTGTGTGTGTGTGTGTGTGTGTGTGTGTGTGTGTGTGTGTGTGTGTGTGTGTGTGTGTGTGTGAAAAATAAACAAATAAAATCGTCCACAACTTGTCTAAATGTGTGGTGTGTCCGTGCATTAAAAAACAACAACCCCACACTGGCACCAACACACACACACACACACACACACACACACACACACACACACACACACACACACACACACACACACACACACACACACACACACAAAATAACACAACAAAACACAAAACAACAACGAGAAACAAACAAACTGGAGACGGAAATCATGAAAGCTAATATTCAATAAATGTGGGTTGGTGCACTTGAACTACAACTCATAGGCACGGTTGAGTGGTGACCCGACCAGGGACGTGGGTTCGTTTCAGGCCAGGACCAATATTGACGGCACTCTACTCTCTCCTGCAGTTGCGTGTCTGGGAGCCGCAGTCTTTCAGATCATAAACTGAGACCCCTTACGTGTGTGTGTGTGTGTGTGTGTGTGTGTGTGTGTGTGTGTGTGTGTGCGCGCGCGCACGTGTGTTTCAGTGTGTGCGTGCGCACGCACGCGCCGTGAATATGTGTGTCTACTATGTGAATGCACATCAGTTCCGGAAAACTGATGCGCGCGTGTGTGTGCGCTCTTGGTTGTATGTTTTTTTCTGCGAATGCAAAGTGATGCAAGGGAAATAATGCCAGTTGGTTGTTTTTGTCGACTCCGGCAGAATTGTTACCACTGGATGCTTTGAGTGTGTGTTCGACTTCGGCAGATTCAAACATCATGGAGACAATACTACTGGAAGAGGAAAGTAATGATGTTTCGACTCGACATGGAAGGAATGCTCACTCAGTATGGCTGTGTTAGGACTGATGCTTGATATAAAGACAGCGTCCCGCGTGTGATTGAATCTCTTCAGTAACAAAACTGTCAGTGTGTGTGAGGGTGTGTGTGTGTGTGTGTGTGTGTGTGTGTGTGTGTGTTCTTGAATGTGGGTCTTTGTCTTATGTGTGACGTCTCCTCGTCGGCCCCTTCACATCTGCATCTGGGGTGGGGCGCTCCAAGATGGGGCCATAAAAAGGCCGTAAAAGTGGCCCATAAGAGGTTGCCGAGTGAAAGCTTGTATCAGGCAACGGGATTAAAGCATAGTGCCGCGTGTTGGCCAAAGAATGGGGGGCCGAGGGGGAGGGAGGTGGGAGGGTAAACGTTACTGGTTGGTGATGATATATCGAGGTCCAACAATGTCAGTGTACGCGCACGCGCCGTGTGTGTGTGTGTGTGTGTGTGTGTGTGTGTGTGTGTGTGTGTGTGTGTGTGTGTCGGTGTGTGTGTGTGTGTGTGTGTGTGTGTGTGTGTGTGTGTGTGTGTGTGTGTGTGTGTGTGTGTGCATTGTGTGCCGTCAAGTTGTGTGTGTGTGTGTGTGTGTCACCGTGGCGTCAGTGTGTCGGTGTGTGTGTGTGTGTGTGTGTGTGTGTGTGTGTGTGTGTGTGAAAATAATCAAGTAAAAACGAACTGACGAAAATATATGTTTTTTAAAATGCAACGAGCGGCAATTGCTACACACAACTGATTAATTGCCTTCTTTATTTTATGTATTACAAATTATGTAACATGAATTATCCGTGCTAAACTCTTACACGGCGGCCGGCAAAAAGCTGTGTGTGTGACCGTGACGGTGTGTGTGTGTGTGTGTGTGTGTGTGTGTGTGTGTGTGTGTGTGTGCTTGCGCGCACGCGCGCGCGCGCGTGTGTGTGAAAACAATCAATAAAAAGAATCGAAAACATGACTCATACAGTATGACAATCCATGCAAACAGTGACGCATAACTGACCCCCTCAAAACTATATGCCTTAAATAAATCATACAGTTAATTAAGATCTTTTTTACCTGTTTATATGTTGCTAATCACATTACATTATATTGCTTATTAATGCTTAATCATACCGATTCAAACCTTTGTTGATTAGTCAAGTTCGGCTTTCTGTTATCATAAGCATTTAGTTCTCAGGATGTTTTAGTGTAATCTCGGCAAAATTTCACCAATTATAATTATCCAACACACACACACACACATACACACACGCGCGCGCGCTCTTACGCGCACACACACACACATGAACAGTTACTTTTCCCTCACCAGTAGCTGTCTTTTTCCCCCTATCTTTGTCAGATAACACTTATGGCTAAAAGACGCTAAACTGAAGAAAAAGACAACAACAACAACAACAACAACAACAACACACACACACACACACACACACCCACACACACCCGTGTGTACGGGGGAGTATTGATTGACACGGGGGAGTATCGATACGGACCATAGACACTAGTGTCGATGCACGAAGGTAGATGCATTCAAGGGAAACAACTTATCGAATGCCTTATTTCTGTTTCCGCTTTCATAATCCCAGTGCAACAACGTGTCAAATCAAATAAGTTAGTTACCGGGTCTCACCTTTTTCCCATTCTCCCTTAAATATGACGGAAGAGCAAGAAGAGGAGATTGAAGCACTGAAGGCAATATATGATGCTGATTTTGCCGGTATGCATTATGTTGGTTGTGCTTGCCGTGCGTTCGTCAATGTAAAGTTACGTGTGTGTGTGTGTGTGTGTGTGTGTGTGTGTGTGTGTGTGTTGAAGTTAAAGTCTTCGCTTTAAGTGATATTAGACGTGTGTGTGTGTGTGTGTGTGTGTGTGTGTGTGTGTGTGTGTGTGCGGGCGCGCGCGCGCTCTTTCTCTCTCATCGTGATTGCGTATGTGCTGCCTCTGCCCCATTTCTCTCTCTCTCTCTCTCTCTCTCTCTCTCTCTCTCTCTGAGTATTTATCGCCTCTGTTTGCTTTTCAGATATCAAGAAGAATCCACCATGTTTCATGATCAAGCTCACAAACATCACTGTAGAATTGAAGAGTGAGTACTTTCCACACCCTCATTAAACTTGTTTACTAACATGGTGTCAGTGTGTGGATGTGCACTGGGTTCCATCAGTGTGGACCATTTTTGTTCATGTTTTTGTTCTGTGGGTTTCATGGGTGGATAAACTGTTTTGCTAGTTTATTACATGGTTATTATTGTTGTTGTTGTTGTTGTTGTTATTATTATTATTATTAATTTTATTTCATTTTTTTTGTTTTGTTTGCCAAGCACTTTTAAAAGATTGCTTTTTGTGTTGTTTTGCATTCATTGAAAATGATGCTTCTCTTGTAATTATGAATTTCATAAATGATTTTTTGTGTGTGCATATTTATAGCTGGATAGCATGAATAATATATATATATATGTTTGTTAATTTATCATTTTAACTGAATAATTGAGCCTTGTTTAGCAATGCATAAACTTGTTGTTAATTTATCATTTTAACTGAATAATTGAGCCTTGTTTAGCAATGCATAAACTTGAAATGTTTCATGCTGTCTGGCAATGAATAAGTGAAAAATGTTCATGAAAGGGAAGCAATGCAAAAATACCCATACATGAATTGCAGATAACAAGTATTCTTGCCAACAAAATCATTAATTTAAAAACGAAAATATGAAAGAACAAAGAAAAAATATCTGACACAACAGTGACAGAAGTGATAAATGAAAGAACAATTATGATGATGATTTAAAAAAAAAAATTAAATTATTTATTTATTTATTTATTTATTTTTAGCAAAGAATGTGTTTTACTATCATCTCTCATTGACTGAATTTGCTACATGTCCTTTTTGATACATGTGTAGATGTTTAATGTGCAGGTCCACTATGGCTTCGTTTTTCTTTCCCTATTGACTACCCATCTGTACCACCACAAATTGAGCTACCCATGAATTCTCAAGTCCTGACACAGTCACAGTGCAAAGTTTTACTGGACCATCTCTATCAACAGGTGAGGGCAAAGTATGGATAGGTGTTCACTTCAGCATGATTTGATTTGGTACTAATATTGCACTTTCAAGTGCATTTTCTAGTGGTTTACCATTTATGTTGCAGTTTCAGAGAGTATCTCAATGGTTGTGCATTTATATTGCAATATCAAACAAGTTTCTCAATGGTTGTGTATTTGTATTGCAAAATCAGGTGAGTTTTCCAGTGTTTGTGCATTTATATTATTGCAATTTCAAATGAATTCTTCAGTCCAAAGGATATACTCACAGAAGGCTTGAAGCTGGGTATGTATGATTTTAGGAATATAATGCATTGATTTTAGACGTATCATTTTCAGAGTGAGTCTGTTAAATCTGTAGAACACCTGTTATGTGGTGCACATTAAGTTTTAGTATATTTTAGGTGAATGTGAGGTCACAGTTAAGCATGCATCATCCGTATCTTATTCACTTTTTCAGAAACAGTCTTGACTTTTGTAAGTTCAAATTTTTCTAATGATCTGAGCTAGGAAAATTGTGTGCAGAAATAAAAGTCACGCAACTTTATAAAATCTACCAATTTTGACTGGCTTCTTGTGTGTGTGTGTGTGTGTGTGTGTGTGTGTGTGTGTGTGTGTGTGTGTGTGTGTGTCTCTGTGTGTGCATATGTGTGTGTCTGTGTGTGTTCTTATACAAGCAAATACATATGCAAATACTTATTCACATGCATGAAAATTTTCAGATATGAAAATATGTTTATAAATATGAAATCAGCACACACACACACACACACACACACACACACACACACACACACACACAAGTGGAAAAATATACAGCAAAGGGAAGGCAAATTTTGCACAGTAAAATAACATTTTTGGTATTAGAATAACCAGCTTGCTGAAAAAAAGAAAAGAAAAAAAGTCTCTCTCTCCCCCTCTCTCTTTCTCCCTTCCACTATGTCCATGGCACACAGAATTAGGATACATGGTCTTAAGCCTGTACAATTGCCACAGTTCACCAACATGGGATTTATAAACTAATTTCTTGAGCAAGTAAACTAATAAAGGAATAAAACTTTTTTTTTTTAGTTCTGAGTTTTGAATGTGTGAATCCTGGTGTGTCTTCCAGAATGTAAATGTGTATAGCATCAGTTGAGTCCATGCTGCTGCATGCAGTCATGTTTTCTTTTTTGTGTAACTCTCTATTCATAGAACATAGCTGGTCTCACTCCCATGCTTACTTTAGAAACTGCCTATCCTGTTCATTCATACAATACACTCATAAGCTTTAATTTATACCAACATATGAAAAAGAACATCAACACTGATTCAATCTGTGATAGCCTTGTACTACTTTGATACTTATACTGAGGCTTTTGAGCTTTTATGAACAATAAAATCTGGGCTGATGATTTCTTTGTGAATAAAATGGATATCAGCATAAGATATGAAATTATTGTCTATAATTATATTGAACTTTACCACTAATACACTTTAAATTGATAAAGAAAATGTCAGCCCAGATTTATATATGTACACAGATATTAATAAATCATTTTTGTTTTTTTCCCTAAGACAGGGGAGGCCAAATAGAAGAGCAGGTAATAACTAAACAACCTTTCCATTATTTCAAAATAACTTTACAAAGACGCATAGAGAGTAAAAATACTCTGTAGAAATACCCCAGAAGATTTTTTTTTAACTAGTGTAACTCTCTATTCATAGAGTTACTCTGTAGCTTGCAAAATGATGGAGAATATTATCACCAGCCACATCATGATGTACCTGGAGAGCAATGATATCCTCTGCCCAGAACAGCACGGCTTCCAAAGAGGACGATCTTGTGAAACACAGCTGCTCAGCTCTATGTGATATTTATCAATCTATTAGTCGGTCTGTCTAGAGAGAGAGAGAGAGAGAGAGAGAGAGAGAGAGAGAGAGAGAGAGAGATTAATTTCTTAAGTAGTTTATGAAAACAAAGTGCAGATCGAAATCTTACACAAGTTTATCACACATCTTTATTGTTATCATAAGTATTTCGTTAAAAAAAAAGATTTTATTTTATGTGAATCTGCCACTATGGATTTTTTTTTTTTTTTTTTTTTTTTTTTTTTTTTTTTTGCAGGCCCAAGATCTTGTTGGCATGGCCATGGTGTACAACCTGGTGGAACTTGCCCAGACGTGGATCAGTGACCACATGCAGTCAGGCGGAGGGGACCAGGACCCAGGGGCTGAGGATGGTGCTGGGGGGACAGAAGGCAGCGCGGAGCCTGAGCAGGAGGACACCTTCAGACCTGTGCTGGATGCAAAGGCCAGCGGAGGACGTTGGCATTTTGTCATCGGTCTTGTGGTGAGTGAACAGCTGTCGCTGATGCAGGGTGGAGGAAGAGAAAGAGGAGGAGGAAGATAGATGCATAATGTTACCAAGGGTCAAATCTGGTTTTGAAATATTCTTGTTGGTTTGTTTTATATATATATATGTATATATAATTATATATATATATATCTATAATTATATATATATGTGTGTGTATATATATATATATATATATATATATATATATATATGTATACAGAGAGAGAGAGAGAGAGAGAGAGAGAGAGAGAGGCAGGTAGGCTGGCAGGCAGCTAGGCAGGCCGGCAGGAGGTTAGTGGGTAGATAGAAAGATACGTTGTTTTTTTTCTCGTAGATGTCTCGCTCTCTTTCTCTATCTCTCTCTCTCATTCTCACACTCTCTCTATATACATGTTCTGGAAATAGTCCTATCTTTTTCATCAAAAAAGGTGAAAAACGTTACTTAACATTGTTAATTAACAGTTATTATAAAACACCACAATGTTATTGATAGGAGAGCCCTGTGCATAATCAGATGGGAATATTATTTTTTGTTTTTAATATTTGTGTAAGAATGTACGGTTTTACGTCATTTCATTTCACTGTTAGGTTGTTTGTTTGATTTGCTTTTTGTATTGTATTTTATGGTGTTTTATTTCTTTCTTTTATTTTATCTTCTTTTTATTATTATAATTATTTGCAGAGAAGGGTGGGATGGTGGGTTTGGGACGGTGGATCTGTGAGAAAATATGAGATTAAGATCAAGAAAAATGAAGGAAGAAAGAAAGCTGCAGTGAGAGGTGGCCTGGTTTCAGGGCAAGCCGTCAGCAGGAAAAAGCACCTTTTTCAACGCCGCTGCAGGTGGTGAGCTGGCCAAGACTGGGGCGTTTCCCTTCACCACCATTGAACCCAATGTGAAGCAGACAGTGTACGCCATTCCATGCCCTTGCCAGAAGTGGGAGAAACAGTGTGATTCAGGTAATGTTATTGCATGAGTGGGTGGTCTCATGTGATCCAACTGGATTTAGAAGAATTACTGTTAGGAGTACGCTTTGAGTACTCATGAATGTACATTTGTTGCTGGGTGCAAGGATTAAGTTGAATGTTTAAAATGTGTATGTGTGTGTGTGTGTGTGTATTTATAGTTGTGTGTTTGTTCTTTAGTTTACCATCTTTTCACTGTAAGTGATATTAGACGAGGGAAGGAAAAAAATCGAGTGTGAGGAGGGGGAGGGGGGGGGGATTACTGTGTACGCGTACGAGTAAGTGAAAGTGTGTGTGTGTGTGTGTGTGTGTGTGAAAATTATTGATTTAAGTTTTGTTTAAAAAAAACAAAACAAAACACATAACAATATAACATATTTCTAATGAAAAACTAACAACTATAACAGCGAACCAACTGGACTATTTAACAAGGAGTTGAAAAGTTGTGTGTTTGTGCGCGTTTCTGTAAGAAGTTGCGCGCTGCCAACCCATTAGGATATCTGTTGAAAAAGAGGCGTCTGGTTCTCCCTAGAGTCGGTGTGTGTGTGTGTGTGTGTGTGTGTGAGGGTGCCAGAGCTGTGTCAAGATATATATCTATGTCTTTCCCTTACATTCAATCTGTAATAGCCTTGTACTACTACATTCATACGGACCTGCTGCTTCAGTGACAGTGATCTAGGGCCTGTGTGTTCTTTTCCTGGCACAGCGTACGGGCACACAGCCAGGGGAGAGCGTCTGATGCCGGTGACAGTGAAGGACGTGGCAGGGCTGGTGCCAGGAGCTTATGAAGGGAAGGGCAGAGGCAACAGGTCTGACCTTTTTTGTGTATGAAACTGCTTTTCTTGTGTGTCAACCAGACTGAATGATGATATTAATAATAATAATAATAATAATAATAATAATAATGACAATAATTACAACAATAATAACAATAATGATAACAATAATAATGGTTATGATAACAATAAATATAGTAACAATACATGATAATAGTGATGGTGGTGATGATGATAATTATGATGATGATGATGACAATAATAACAAGCTATTGATGAAGGTATATATAGAGCACTTAATCCTGTCCAGAGACAAATCAAAGCACTTTTACACCAGTCGTTCACACGCACACATTTCTCTGCTTCAGAGTGTTTTAAATACAAAACTTAGAATAAAACACCCAAAAACATGTGAATAGAAACTGCAGACCAGAAGAAGGGAGGGGAGGATGGAGCTTTTCTGGGAAAAAAAAAAGGTTTTAAGGCCAGGGTTGAAAGAGCTGGGGTGCCTAACAACATTCCCAGCTATCTGTCCCCTCCGTTCATGTGGAAAACAAGAAGACAGCACCAGATTGTTGTGGTTTTTATACCTTTCTTCATCTTTTTTTTTTTTTAATTTATTTTTTTATATATATTTTTTTTAACTCTGAAGAGTCATAAGGGCACCACACAGAACACCTGTTTATCAGAATGCTCTGGGTTCATCAGATTATGTTTTATTATATGTGTTTGTAACTTTACAGTTTTTGTGTTCACACACACACACAAGTTTCAAGTTTCAAGTTTTAATTATCCTTTCACTCCTATTGGAGTATGGAGGATTACTGCAAGATAATCTTTTCGTGCCCAGAACAAACATTTCCAAATACACAACAATGTCACATAAAAGTTGGGAAAACAGAAATGTCTTTTAACTCCTAAAGTATAACTAGCAACATTTGCAAATCTAATCATCTTACTTACAGACACGTGCATCTGAAGAAAGATATGTGACAAAGTACTCATCGGGTGAAAAAGCTTCAACAACCAAGTGACACTGCTTTGGGAGGGTGTTGGGGGGTTCTGTGGCCTGAACATCTGAGGGGGGGTTGGGAGAGATGGGAAGCTCTTTCCCCATGAATTTCAACATTAAAACAAAAAAAATCTGCCATAAAATATGGAGGAAAAAAAACCTAACCCACACATGATGATTGTATGTTTTATCTTTTCTTTCCCATTTCTCATGACCATTAATCTGGAGCTGGTGTTTTTCTTTACTGTTTCCAACAGGTTTCTGAATGACTTACTGGACGCCGACGTTTTGGTGCATGTGGTGGATGCGTCAGGCCGGACTGATGAGAAAGGGGAAGAAACTGATAATTATGATCCAACGCGAGATATTTCGTGGATAGAGCAAGAGTTACAGTAAGTGTCAGAGGTCATTCTTACCCAATTTCAGTAGCTTCAAGGCAGATAATTTATATGATATCACTATATCAGCAAGTGAAACAAACAAAATGAGGCTAGCCCATGCTGACTGTGGCATGTTTTTTTTTTTTATGTCATTCTCTGTGAATGTGTGGTTAATTGAATGTGAGATTGTGTGCGTGTGCGTGGGTTTGATTCGGTTTGGTCTTTTGTTTAATTTCTATCCACAATTGTGATTTTAGATGAACTGTGCATGAATATGTGTGTGCATGTGTATGTGTAAGCTTTTTTCTGTATTTTTTTATGTGTGCATGTTCACAGATGATGTGTGCACTTAGACATGAACCTCACTATCGTTACACTTGTAGTTTGAAGAACAGCTGTTAAAATTATGTCCAACAAGAAAGCATTTATTACTGGTGTAATTTAGGTTTGTATATGAGTTCCAGTTCATGTTTGTACTTTTGTACTATCCACCCTATCCCCACATCCACAAATATTCCTTGTGACCCTGGTACACTTGGTGATAGACACATTCTGTTGTGTTTCGTTGTATTTTATTCTGTTGTGTCCTAATTTGGGGACTGGGGGTGGGGGTGGGTGGGTGGGGGGTCTCTCATGTCTATACAGACAGTGGATCTATCAAAATGTGATGGAGAAGTGGGACAGCATCAAGCGACGACCACAAAAGTTGATTGACATGTTCACGGGGTATCACGCCACCCGCTCAACCATCTCCCATTGCCTTACGTCTGCTGGAATCGGTGAAAAGTAAGACATTGATTTTGTATATGGGCATGCACATGTGTGTGTGTGTGTGTTTGTGTGTGTGTGTTTTTGTGTGTGTGAGAGAGAGAGTGTGAATGATTGACATTGACATGTTCAAGGGGTACCATGCCACTTATTTACCATCACCCACTGTCTTATGTCTGTTTTGACGGGTGCAAAGTAAGATGTCACAGAGGATTTTGTTTGTGACTGTGTGAGTGTGTGTGTGTGTTTGTGTTTGTGCGTTTATGTGTGTGCACGTTTGTGTGTGTGTGTGTGTGCGCGCACACAATAGTATGTGAGTGAGTTTTCTACATTAACAAAAGTAAGTACATAGTATATACATTTTATGTTAGATTGCAGTATTATCTCCGGTATCCTTAACTGTATCAGTATGAGGGTTTATAAAAAATTGAAACAATAAAAAAAGTTCTTTTTATTTGTGTATAGACTTAATTCACAAAATAGGACACACACGTACACGTACACATGCACATGCATGCACGTGCGCACACACACACACACACACACAAATTGGACTCACTCATATACATATACACATACACACAAAAGCATGCATGCACACGCACACACACGCACATGCGTGCACACGCACACACACACATACACAGCATGTGCGTGTGTGCACTCATGTACACACACACACACATGCACACACAAAAGCACACACACACATTCACAAAGAAAAGCACACACACACACACACACACACACACACACACACACATTGTTGATAGATTTGTTCATTTCTTGGATAACCTGTGTTTTCAGAGAGCTGTCAAATTTAGCGCAGTGGAGTGATCAGGTTCTGCGCCGACTTGTCACTCACTTTGTCAGAATACGCTTCCCCATTCTGCTGGCCCTCAACAAGTGTGACGTGCCCTCAGCAGCCCAGCATATTCATAGGTAGTGGTTGGCATGTGCTGCAATTCATTATTTATGGAATGATATGTCTTTCTCTTTACATCTCTGTTAATCTGATTGTCTGTGTGTGTGTGTGTGTGTGTGTGTGTGTGTGTGTATGTGTGTGTGTGTGTGCATGTGTGTGGTGTGTCTTTCTCTTTACATCTCTGTTAATCTGATTGTGTGTGTGTGTGTGTGTGTGTGTGTTTGTGCATGTATGTGGTATGTGGTTGGGTGCATGTGTGTGTGGTGTGTGTGTGTGTGTTTGTGGTGTGTGGGTGGGTGCATGTGTGGATGGTGTGTTTGTATGTGTGTGTGGAGTGTATATGTGTATGAGAGAGTTTGTGTGTTACTGTCAATGCATAAATGCTCTTATATCGCTGGGTGCTTGTTTGTGGTAATGTGAAAGTAACAAGTAATCATTAGCAATGTCTTAAAGCATGTATGCTCCAAACGTAACCCTGCTTGGCACTTGCTTAAAGGTGGGACCTGGTATTATGGCTGGAAAGATCTGCAAGCAATTTCTGTTGTAATGAAACAGCAAAAAAGAAAGAAACACAACGAACAGCAAGAAATAAATAAATGCAAACAACACACTGAAGTTTGTTTGAGTAAACAAAATAGGTCTGTGATATATATAACATATGAAATATGTGAACATGTGCATGTCAAGAACAAATAAAAACAGAAATTTGACAGTACATGTGTACAGTTGTCCCTCTAGATTTGTGGCAAGCGCTGATGTAGTAAAATGTTTGAAGCTGATTTCGTTTGACATTGTTTTGTTCCAGAATATCACAGCTGGAGCGACCGTTTGTGTCTGTGAGCTCAGCGGCTGAGCGATTCTTGCAGACTTGTCATGAAAAGAAGGAGATTGAGTATCACCCAGGGGATACTGATTTCACAGTACTGGAGTGCAGCCAAGATGTTCACAGCCGTTTGCAGTCCATCAGAGAAACAGTTTTTCAAGAGTAGGATTTTTCTTTTTTTCATTTTGTGGCAAAATGGCTTTTAACATCCTTTGCTGAAGTGGATATTTACATCCTCTGTTTCTTTTTCTGTCTCTCAGTCAGTATGTCTTCTTCTGTTTAATTTGTTTCGTTAATGATCATCTGTTTCATGGAACATTTTTCAATATCTTTAAAAAAAAGAAATTCGAAGGGTGAAGGATGGAATTTATTCTTGCTTATGCCTGGACCAGGTGGCAAAGATTATATGTTTTTTGGTGTGTTTTTTTATGTGTGAGAAGCTGTTATGCATTATTTCCTTCACACATTTGTTTCATTTCTTCAAAACAAGTCATAGTTTAATGAAAAATTTTGATTAATTCTTAAGAAAAAATTTGGAGGGATAGAACTGAGTTTCATTCATAAAAAAGTGGTAGGATAAAGATTTTCATTTATGTTTGTGCATGGTTTAGTCAACAAATACACACTCTTTGATTCAAAGGTCCAAAATTTGATTTTCTTTCATCCCTTTTGGGAATATGCAGGATAACAAACAGATGAACAAAAGAACATACTGAACACAACAACAACTAATATAATGAACAGTGTCTCAAAGCTCATGCGTCAAATACAGTGCATACTGCATCAATAATGTAGACTGATAAAAAAAACTTTTCCAGCAACACACTTGTGTCAGATAAATTATATAATAATAATAATAATAATAATAATAATGGATACTTATATAGACACTATCCAGAAATCTGCTCTAGGTGCTTTACAAAAATGCTTTGTTAACATAAAACATTACATCTATGTTACATACACACACCAAAATATGACTACAGACACACACACACACACACACACACACACATACACACACACACTGCATACATACATTTTAACAATACATGTGTATCTAACAGCTACCCTAACACATACGCACACATAGGCAGGCACAAACTTACATAAACGCACACACACACAATACACATTCATATACATGCATGTAGTTATGTACGCATACATATATGTATACATACATAGTCAAGCACAGCTAACGCAAAGGAAGTGGACCTGCCACAATTGAACTTACTGCTGAGGGAAAAGGTGAGTTTTGAGACGAGATTTAAAAGATGCGAGGGAATCAGAATGACGGAGGTTATCAGCGAGCTTGTTCCACGTCTTTGGCGATTGAAAAGAAAACGATCTGTGTCCATAGGTCTTACTTCTGACGTGAGGTATCCTGAGAAGTCGAGTATCAGAGGAAGAACGGAGCTGGCGAGACGGGGTATAGATATGGAGGAGTTCAGAAAGATACTTGGGGCCAGATCCATTGACTGCAGAAAAGGTCAGAGTGGATAGCTTATAGTCTGTTCAATCAGAAACAGGCAACCAGTGGAGAGACTGAAGGAGAGGAGAAACATGGTCAAATTTAGAAGCTCTGCAAATGAGTCTGGCAGCATTATTCTGAATTCGTTGGAGTCTGTCTGACAGATATTTGGGAAGGCCAGCCAAAAGAGAGTTGCAGTAATCCAATCTTGAGAGAACCAGAGAGAATACAAGTGTCTTGGTTGCATCGGTTGAGAGATAGTGGCGGATAGAGCTGATTCTACGCAGTTCCAAATAGGCAACTTTACAGATATTCAAAATGTGCTGTTGGAAGGAAAGAGACTGGTCTAGGATTACACCAAGACTGCAAACAGAAAGAGAAAGTGAAACAGGTGTGCTATTGATCAGAACAGAGTCAGGAAAGGAAGGATGTTGATGAAACTTCTTTGGACAGGTTATCATAAATTCAGCCTTATCATCATTTAGTTGCAGCTTGTTGAGAGTCATCCAGTCCTTAAGGCCAGCAATGCACTCCTGTGTTCGAGTCACCAGTGCATCAAATTCAGCTATGGAAGCCGACTGATATAACTAACACATACTACATCAATAGTGTGAACTAATGAATTAAAGTTTTTCAGCAACACACATGTGTGTCAGATAACAATGTATAACTAATGCATGCTACATCAATAATGTGAATTAATAAATGAGCTTTTTCAGCAACACAAGTGTGTCAGATACAGTGTATAACTAATGCACACCACGTCAGTAATGTGAACTGATAAATGAACTTTTTCAGCAACACATATGTGTCAGAACTTTTTCAGCAACACACGTGTGTCAGATGCAGTTCTATAACTAGTGCATGCTGCATCAATAATGTGACAGGTACGGTGGCACCAACGTCCAGCAAGCCCTGACGGCAGCTGTAGGGCTGAAACAGCCAGTGTACGGTTACCCGGTGTCCAACCTGAGCACCATGAAATCGCTGACCTCTGGGGCCCGAGACGCTGCGGTTGTTCTCAGGGACTGCGTGCCTTTGAAGCCCGGCACCACCGTCATCCAGTTCTTTGAGATTCTGTCCAACTTCCCCAAACTTCTGTCGGGTGATTTTGTCAGGGCTGAGGTCAGTGTTGAAATGGATTAAACTGCTTTGTCTTTTCTGTCTCTCTCGTTAGCATACCAAAGGACAAATTACATATGTTCAGTGTTGTGTTTTTTTGTTTGTTTTTTCACTACAGTGTGTCTTGTGTGTTGTATTCCATTTTTAGTCATTTACCCACAGGAGACAAGTTAATGGGAAACAATGCAAGTTGGTGCACCATACTCTCTGAAATGGTTGCCTCCCTTCAGTTATGTTCTTTTCCCCCCCTCTCTCTTTTGCTCATGACAAGCTTAGTGATTGAGGGAATTTTTTTTTTCAGTTTGTACTTTTACTGTATAACCTGCCCCCTTTTCAACTTGGCCTATGCTGTTTATAGTGCTTCATTGATCATCATGTAAGGTTTGTCTCTTGTTATATGATTTGAAAATGTTTTACATGGTCTATCTGTCTATCTTTCTGTCTCTCTATCTATTATTATTGTGTTGTTGTTTTTCATTTCACCAGTTTTGCAAGAAATGCAGCTTAGTAAACAAAAATCTCAGTTCATAATTAAAATCACATTTTTGTGTGTGATAGGAGTAGAATGTATCAGCAACCATGATACTGAATTTTATGGAGATATTTCATTATTTATTTTGAGAGAGAGCTGAGCATAATTATGTTTGCATCTTGATCTAGAATCACTGATTTTTTTTTCTCCTTTTTTGGGGAAGGGTATGGGGTGGGGTGGGGGTTCTACAGCACACATAAATTATTTTTGAAAAGGATCTCAAGAAAGGATGGAAGGGTTAACATGTGTCTGTTGTCTCCTTCATCGTCATCAATATAAACAAAATAGTCTCAAAGTCTGTGGCCTTTCATGCCCTGCTCTCATGGTGACCTCAGTTTCGATACCCCTCCACTTCCGTGCTTGGGGTGAGTCCTGTCATGTCGTCAGTGTTGGCAGATTCATGGGGGGGCTGTTGTTTGAGGGACGTGGTGGCGGTCTCTACTCTGGGAGAGACGCTCACTCAGTCTAGCTCCGCGACTAAGCCATTATTGTCGTTAGTAGGGGGCTTAGTAGGTGGTGTCCTAAGTACGTTAAAACAGAACAGGCACCACTGAACACCACCGAAGTGACTAAGCAGCAGTGCAGGGTCTCCTCTGGTGTGTGGCCTCCGGGCGACCTAACATCGATGGTTCCCTGTGGACTGCCGACGCTGGAACTGCGACGGACGAACCTGGGTGTGGCCGTGTATGGGGGAATCTAAATGAGCGGCGTGGGAGTAATGCCACTGAAACGGTGCAGATTATGGGGCAGCAAAAAACAAACAAACAAAAAAACCCCCCAAAACACGTGTCTGTTGACTTTCACAATCAAAGACACGTGTCATAAACAAAGGCCAAATTGATTTCAGTTTAATTTGTGTTGTATATAGCCCAGCTGACAAGACGTCAAGTCAATCTAGAAACACTTGAGAACAGAGACTCCTTCCTTTTGAAGATAAAGGGTGAAGGAGTGTCTGCATAATCACAGGGAAAATTAATATATTGATTTGAAACGAAGTTTGTGTCAATCAGAAATGATGATGAAATGAATGTAGATATTTGCTTCATTTGGAGCTCAAAAAGGGGTCTCTGATGGAACTTCATGAGAAATGGTCTTGATGGAATCAATAACAAAGCATTTTTATTTTTTATTTTTTTTATTATCAAATGAGGAATTTTGCAGTCATGATGATTTTAGTAATTTGTTGTTGTTATAGACAGCAAAGTACTTGTTTTATATTGTTGACATGTTTACATTTTTTTGTTATTTGCTAACATTTAGCTTTTTTTGTTGTTTTTGTTTTGACAGATTGTTGATGAGACTGGCACAGAACGGCATGTCAAGAAAGAGGAGGTGCTTCCCTCACCATACTGCATTGCCAAGTACATGAGCACCAAACGTGGGGCTGTATGACCTCAGATCAGTGCACTTGCACCATAATGCATTGACTTTATTCACCACACTGTGTCATCAGGTACATGAGCACCAGACATGGAGCTGCATGACCTCCAGGTTTGTTCACTTGAGAAGTAGAATGTACACACTCCCTTCACCATTCATGAGTGCATAAGCACCAGATGTGGGACTGTATGATCTTACAGGTCAGTGCACTTGTACTGTAAAGCATTTACTTCCATTTCCATACTGCATGAAGTAATAGCCACCAGGTTGTTTGACCTCAGAGGTCAGTGCACTTGCACTGTACCACAGTGCATTCACTGATGGTATTTGTAGGCGTCACAAATGGATGTTGAGTGGATTCATTTTTAATTGATGTGGTGAGGTTGTGAATTTGTTTATCTGGCAGGGTGTTCATGACCATTCTCCTCCCCTCTTCTCCTCATTCCCCCGTCTGTGCTTTTCGTTTTGTAACATTTCTTTTAATCAGTGCATGTGTCTGTGAAATGAACAACAATTCATATCAAGCTCTCATCTCAACATGCTGTGATGCTTACCCCTCTCTCCTCCTGTCTTCTTATCACCCTTGCTTCATCCTCTCTTTTCTTGTGTGGTCAGTCTCTGCTGATAAAATTGTGGCTTGATTTAAACTATGATCTAGTGATCTGAATTTCTCTCTTCTTTCTTTTTTTTTTTTTTTCCCCCGTGGGGATGCCAGGGGTCTTTCAGGATAAATAGCATCTCACTTTCTGGAAATACTATGCTAGAAATGTCCTTTTTACTACAGTTTTTTATTTCTGCCTTTTTTCTTCCTTCACTGTTGTCTGCTTTTTCTAGGTACCTTCCCAGTCCATTCCCCCTTTCTTTTTCGAGCAAGCCTTGATGCTTTGTTTTTTTTCTCTCTTTTCCGCAGTCTATGATGTACTATCTGTGCTGTTTTGCTCTGGTGATAAGGTTGTGAAACTGTAAACACTGGGATAAGAACTAGCTACCCGTTTTACAGTTAATTGCCTATTTGGTCTTTTTATGTATTTTTTGTTTAGCTTTGAAGTATTGATTTCCCCCCCACACCCCTCCCCCCTTTTTTTTGGTTTTTAATTACAATTTTTTTGTAATCTGGGGATGATGAATTAAGTGGAAGGGCTGATATCTTCAGCATAGCCAAGTCATATTTGTCCTAAGGCGATAAATGGTCAGGATAATAATTATGTCATGAACTGTGTTTTGTGGGTTTGTCTTGGTGCTTATTTTTTTCTGTAGATGTGACAGTTTTGTGTTGATGTGGTTGAACATTTGTATGGTTTGACAGTCCTGATATGGCCCTGTATGGTTGGCTGGACTATAAGCAACAATAAACTATTGTTTTTTTCTGTTCTTTTCTTTCTGGAAAAAAAAAGCCAAGAAAAGATATCACCAAGTATACCTTGCAGTATACAGATGGACTTCTTTCAATGTCGTAGTTTTCTTTTAGTGTCCCAAATAATTGATATTATACAATATTTTGGAGAAGACTGTCACCATCTTGTAGGTTTTTTTTCTTCTGTGTCCATTGCCTTTATCTCCCATGTTCACTTATATGTATGTTGGACTTTTACATGCATGACTGTTTTTATCCCGCCATGTAGGCAGCCATATTCGGGTTTTTTTTTGGCGGGGGGAGAACATGTAAGTTTGAAATGGATGCTTCCTTTTCTGTGTATGACAATTGTTTGCAGGGTAAAAATTGCTTCAGATTATTACTCTGATGATTCTGTCAGTTTTGTTTTTGTATGAATTTTTGAGAATGGATTTAACATGGAACCTTCTTGAATATATACTTTTTAATTTTTTTTTATTTAAGTTTGATTTCAAAGTGACATGATGATGATGATGATCAAGAAGAGATTAGAAATGGCTAATGGGGAGGATGTTGTTCATTAGGAGATACTGATTACAGTTTGATCATATATTGCTGGTGGAATAGTGTTCTGTGTACAGATTCTAAGTTTATTGTTGTTGTGAAATTGGTTTGTTTTCCGTCAGGAAGATAATTTCATTCTGGCAACTGATGTTAAAATCATCATATTGATTCTGCTATTGCATGGACTTTGGCAGTATTATATGGGTCAAAGAAACATCCACATTTTCATGTAACTGTTTTTAGCTTGGTTCAATTTTATTAGCTGTTTGCTTTAAACATGTTTCTTAAAAAAAAAATTAAAAAAGGAAAAAAAAAGAAAGAAAGAAATAATCACAACAATGTTTACATATCCATCTGATGCATTTATGGCATGTGAGAATGGGGAAACTGTCTTTCTTATGTATACAATGAAGTACATGCTGAATAAGAGCAAGATGTGTATTCTTAGTTGGTAGGACCCTCCACCTGTTCTCTGTCCACTTTTACTTCATCACTCCCCCCCCGCCCCCCCCCCGCCCCCCCCCCAAAAAAAAGAAAAGTGTGCAATATAGTAAGTGTAGAGTTGGAAAAGGAAATAGTTTGTGCAAACTTCTTTATTGTTTATGGATGTATTCATCTATTTTTTATGTACTTATGTTTTGTGTGTGCATATATGTGCATGCATGTCAGTACACATGCATGTGTGTATATTTGTGTACATGTATGTGGTGTGTGTGTGTGTGTGTGTGTGTGTGTGTGATCTCTTTAAATCATCCATGTATTTGATAAGCTGTGATTTATATGTACACTCATGCAGTTTAAAACTTATGACAACTGTAGCATTTAATTGAAATGATGATTGAATGATTACCAACTGACTTTTTCATTTTTGCTGAAGCACACATCTTAGATAATTGAAAAATTGCTCATGTTTGCAACATTTACAAATATACTGCTGAACTGTAAGACTAAGAGTATTTGTAATGAAAAAAAATCTGATCTGCTGGAGTAGCTTTTAATGAAAGGGATTGGAAAAAGACCAAGTCTTTTTTATTGTGTGTGTGTGTGTGTTTTTTTTTTTTTAGAACATGTTTGAAGGTACTGCGCTTTGAGCAGGTCATATCCAAATGTTCTTCTTTTGTGTCATATATACAAATAAGTGATATTTTGTTATTTGTTTTTTGAGAAAGTCAGTCATATTGTCAAACAATCATTAGCACAATCATGATGTTAGGCTTGGTCTTAATTGATTTTGGTTGAAAGAAAAGAATAACTCTCTCTCTAACTCTATCTGTCTATCTATTTTCTTGGTGTGTGAAATGTGATATTGCTTTAAGTGCCACAAAGACTCCTATGCAGTTTTATCCAGCAGCTTCTTGATTTGGGCAGGGCAGGTATAAGCAGAACGGTGATATTTTTTTTTTTAATGAAAACTGTTGTTAAAAAATAAGTTGGATAAATACAGACCCTGAATAAACTATGAAAATGTATTCCTTGGTGTGATTTTGTATCTGGATATTGAACCTGGCCTTCAGTGTCTCTCCATAGTTTGATTTTTGACTCACTTGTGTAAACAAAGTGAGTCTATGTTTTAACCCGGTGTTCGGTTGTCTGTGTGTGTGTGTGTGTGTGTGTCCGTGGTAAACTTTAACATTGACATTTTCTCTGCAAATACTTTGTCAGTTGACACCAAATTAGGCATAAAAATAGGAAAAATTCAGTTCTTTCCAGTCATCTTGTTTAAAACAATATTGCACCTCTGGGATGGGCACAAAAAAAAAAAAAAATGAAGCCTAATTATATGCAAACTGTATTTACTGTTATATTTATATTTTTTGTATTCTCTAAACTTGGCACTTTGATCTGATATTCTGACACAACAACAAGAGCAGTCATTGTTATCATTTTATGTTCAAACAGGAACTTCTTTTGCTAAGCATGGAAGTTTTATTTATTTTGCAAACGTTTTTGGTGCAGATAGTAAAAATGGGAAATTACTCTGCAATTAAAGCTAGGGGACTTAATTTACTTTAAACTGATCTTTCTCACCTTAAACATTACATTTTGAAATTATACTCAATACATAAAAAGCTTGTGTATTTTACTCTCAGTGTACAGGGCTTTCACTATGTTCATTCACCCAAGTGGTCTTTTTCGGAAAATACTAAAATCAATACGACGAGTGGACTTTACAGATCTGTTGGCTGAGCCCTGAAGGTCATGGGCAAAAATCAATTGCATACACATATTTATACACATTCAAAGCGCGTGCTCATATTCTTCGCGAACGCAAACAACGCCATTTTGTTTCAAGTTGTTGACCTGCCCATTCAATCCTATATTCAATGGACAATACACGATAACATGAGATGGAAAGTTGGAGAAGGAGACCGTTAAATATTTATTCAGAGAAAGATTTGTGAACGCCTCATCACTTACTGGATTATGCCCCAAACTGCCATAAAAATATCCACAGAATCAGTCGGAATTCACAGTTAAAAATTGTAAGCCATGCGAGTTAATACCCTTGAACTGATCACGATGAAACGAAAACATTTCCAGTCTTGACTTTTCTCAAAATGAAGTCCTTTTCACTTCTTACGACGTTTAGAGGTGCTTGTACTTGGCTCTACATGTTATTAGTTTAACAAAATACTGAATTTTCATATCAACTTTAAAACTATAAAACTAGAATGAACAGAAAAGAGAAATTGAATCCACCATGTCGTACTACATTCCCGGCGGGCGTAACTAAACTTGTACATCTATCTAGATCTAGTGAAAACGGCTAAATGTTGCAGTGTGATTGTGGGGATAGCCATTAAAAAGAATTTTTTATTGCCCTTAAAGATTTTTTGAATGCCCAAGATACACCAGAATAATATGATTTAAACAGCGTTCTCACTGCGAATACCGCAATTGATTTATCGCCCTTTAAAAAAGTATGTTCAAATGTTAAATTTTAGAACATCAGTTAAGGAGCAACGATAGTGTTATGGATGAGGCAGTATCTTCTCACCCGAACACGCGGGTTTCGAATCTGGTTTGGACTTTTTTTTTTTTTTTTTTTTTTTATAACGCGAAGCTTTATAATAACAAATACAGAACACATTTTAACGATTAGATTTTGATTTTTTTAAGTGTATCACAAGTGAGTCTTGAAGGCCTTGCCTCTCTTGTTCCTTTTGTTTTCAATGAAAAGTAACTCTGTGTGTGTGTGTGTGTGTGTGTGTGTGTGTGTGTGTGTGTGTGTGTGTTTCTATCATTGATCTGTGTATGTCTTGAAAACCAGAGGCAGGCACTGTTATGTATCAAGTGAGTACATGTAAAATCAAGCTACAATAGACTAAGTTCATATTTCAGTAACACATGCACATAAAAATGTAAGTGCACATAATTATGTGTATGCAGCATACTCATTTTATATTTGTATTTCTTTTTAGCACAACAGATTTCTCTGTGTGAAATTCGGGCTGCTCTCCCCAGGGAGAGCACGTCGCTACACTACAGCGCCACCTTTTTTTCTTTTTTCTTTTGTATTTTTTCCTGCGTGCAGTTTTATTTGTTTTTCCTATCAAAGTGGAGTTTTCTACAGAATTTTGCCAGGAACAACCCTTTTGTTGCTGTGGGTTCTTTTACATGCGCTAAGTGCATGCTGCACACGGGACCTTGTTTATCATCTCGTCCGAATGACTGCACAGTGAGTGATGGGGCATTTTTTTTCAGGCATGCTGAGAGTAGATGCAGACTGATGTCAAATTTCACATTCCCTTTTCTTTTTCGCTGAGGAAGTCAGCATATGATGGGATGCTCAAACGGTAAGAGGAGAAGAGAGAGTATTCACACTTTTTTTTTCTTTTTTTCCAGCTACACTAGTCTGGCTACTGTAGCGATCCTGTGAAACACACCCTCCTCTAGCCACTATCGAACCTCAGTCGCAGAGGAAGTGGATTTTGAATGATTAGGACAGGCATTAATGGAAATATGTAACAAACTGCTCAAGTAAAAGTGATGAGTTCTATCTCTTTAAGCAAGGTTCCATAAGATAGAAAGCATCAATGAAAGTCTACGAAAGTAGAATACTTTCATAAAGGACAATAACTGAATAAGATTTAACAAATGTATATTTTGTTAATGCAACATTACTGGATCTCTCTTTTATTCATGTATTTATTTAAGGGTGGGGTAGGGAGATGGGTTAGCTTTTGGCTGAGACTTTTAGCATATTATAAGCTATAGCTATCTTCATAAAGTGGATGCACTTAAAATGAGTGGAATATTATACATAGTTAATATTTCAATCTTGCACTCAAACTCTTAAAATGAGTGGAATATTATATCTAATTAATTTTTCAACTTTGCACTCAAACTAACTTTGAATGGGAACACACCCCAAAGACAGTCTGATTTTCTTTAGCAGCCCTAACTACAATCCTTCTTTCAAAAATGGCCTCAAAGCCTTGTAACAAAAGAAGCTGTCAGAATTGATTGTGGCCACAGACTGCTTTATCAAAGTTAGATTTGATTGATCTCAGTCTTGTGAAGCTCCGAGGCTAAACAAATTGGACTGGAGTCACTTGGGAAGGTCCCAGGTTAGACAACTGACTGATTGTTTGATTGACCGTTTGTTATCACTAAGTCTCAAAGCCCAGAGTTTTCTGAACTGCTAAATGATATACCTGTTTGTCAAGTTCATTTAAGTTCTGATGAAGTCATCTTTGAAAGTAGCACAAATGCAATGTCAAGGTGAAAATGTTTAGTCCATTTCATGGGATATTCAAATTTTGCATTCATGTTTCCAATTTGCATCATAGCGTTTGCATGTGGATTTGATAAATTGATATGCAAAGGACGCATGCAAGCAGCTGCACACACACGAGCATAATATGTACACAAATGCAGACACACACACACACACACACACACACACACACACACACACAGACTTACATGCATGCACGCACCCACACACACACTTTTGCATGCATACCAGTAAATATATGACACTCCTCCATTAAATTTGTTTTAAGTTTCTCAGAACGGAAAGAGGAAATAAACATTTAAACATGTGTTGATTGAAGAAAATATATCAAATAGTATAATGAAAAAACAATTGTTGATAAACTGCCAAAATACCTATACATAAAAATGGTGAATATAAGATGAGCACACTCATGCATTTGTGTGTGTGTGCGCGCGCACACACACACATACAGCAAGATAGAGCCTAGAGAAAGAGAAGGAAAGAAAGAAATGTAATAATTTTTTCCTTCATTTAAACACGCACAGAAGCATACAGGCATTCTGTACACACACCCACAATAAATGTCAGCAAGCAGACCATTAGATAATGCTGGCTTGGCAATTAAGAAAAAAAGGATTTGCCAAATGTTAAATCTCTTCAAGAAAGTGTCACTTATAGCGTATACATGTTTTTTAGATTAATAATTTGGTGAAAAGTCTATAGACAATATAATAAATATGACTGAAAAAACAACAACACCATGGCAATGCCCAGAATAAAGTAAAGGTTGATATTATATATGGCTATTGATTTGATAAGTATAAGAATGGGATATACCAGAAAAAATTCCATTTGGAAGGGAAAAAATTGTAAAAAACTAGATATGTCCTCTGTATTGAATAGTGGCATTAAGTAACCTCACAAACCACTCTTCATAGATTAGATAGGCAAGCACGTAAATAAACGTTACAAAGAAAAGTTGGTAATAAACATTTGACTCATAACCTTAAAGTGAAATCAAGATACGTTATCAATATGATCATTGGACAATAAGCGAAACAGCCATATCCGTCATTGGAGTCTTTCATAGTGTTTGACAAAAGGGCGCATGACTTATTCATTTGACACACTGGTTATGCTCATGATCAACAGGTTTCCCCCCTGTATTTCTGTATTCAAGTCTGTTGATCTTCATATTAATACTGAATCAAGAACATAAATGTTCTACAAGTCTTGGAGTAGAGGAGGAAGAAGAAGACGAAAAGTAAAATCACCTTCCAAAGGTAAGCCCCGTACCTCTGAACAAGCAACAGCGGATGTTTGTGGCCTGTAAAGCAGGCAGCTTGGGAACTGTCGACTGTGGTTCACTTTGATTGTCTTCACAAGACTCACCAGTGTTGGTACCTGTTAGCTGTTTTGATGGTGTCAACGGCGGGAAGACACAGCTCTGGGGGCTCACGAGACAGTTATCACCCCACGCGAGGTCGTCATCAGCGTCTTGCGCGCTCAGACCTACGTCAGCTGCGTCTTCCAGCACGTTACTCACGACGTCACTGTCGATGACTCTATTTTCTTCCGTTACTTCAAGATCTTCGCTAAAATTACGATACGAAGGGGACAGCATTGTATTCGTGAGTGAGTCTGGAAACAAAAGAGGAGAAGAAGACGTAGCGCGGGCCGCTTCCTCAGCCGGCTGTCTCGGTTCCGCTGATGTAGTTCTGCGGGGAAGGTCCGTGCTTACGGCGCTCCTCCGCCCATGCCCAAAATTACCCTCAGCTGTGTCGCACAGGCCAAGATCCAGCCGGTCCACGGCAGAGTCACCCAGGTTGTCCAGGCAGACCTCGCCGTCTTCTTGGTTACAGCTGGTGTTGATGGCAGAGTTGTTGATGGTGGTGGTGGAGGCCGGGGCTGGAGGCTGGGGTGGAGAACACACCGCGTTGCTCTCTGCGCTGAACGATATATCCGGAGGGTTGATGCAGGACTTCTTTTTGCCTCCTCCCTTCCCCGTCTTGCTCCTCACCACGCGCCCTTGTCGCCATCTTTGCGCTTCCTGGCGTCACACGAAGAAAGCGATGGTCGTGTTTATTATCAAAGTTAGAGGTCATTTGTGTGGTTGACTGGGGATGTGTGTTGGTGTGATCGGTTGTGGGTCTGTTGGGTAATAAAGGTTTTGTGGTTCAGTGGTGATATTCTTTGTGTGTGAGGAAAATCGAAAAATTTAAATCGATCAATCAATTGATTAACTGATTAATTAATTTTGGAGGGGGTATGGGGCAGAAGGCACGGGGGTCATAGTGCGTGATGTGTGAGAGAATCAGACCACAATAATTTTCTTGATGAGTTCAGTCTCTCTCAGTCTCTTTGTGGATTACATACTCACGTACGCGTGCGTGCACGCACGGACACACAGACAGACACATGCTCAGCCACACCTATACACAATGTACCTCTTCCTCCTCTCGACGACGAGCGTCCATGTCCTTGATCATCTGAGGAGTGGGAATACGGGTCAGCTTGGCGATTTCGCTCACCGTAATCTTGCGATAGGCTGGGAACTGAAACCAAACGAGGTACTTTTTACAAAAATTCTGGACCATGAACGTTCTGTACAAGCCTTTACTACATTTAGGTGGCAAAACCATGTGATTTTTTTCCCCCTCTTTCTCCAATCTATGCGCTTTTGCTAAAACACGCACATTGTTTTCATGGTGAATAATTATGATAGTCAGGCCTTCTGAAGAAGTAAGAGGGGAAAAAAATCACACTTGAGGTGATTTTAATGTTTAACTTCTCTTTCAATGGCTTCATAGAAGCAGGGAACGAATCTGTAAAAGACAAAAGACTGATCTTTGTCTCAACCACTCCATCTACACCGTTTTGGTTAGTTTGTTTTTGTTTGTTCTTTTGTTTATCTGCGCCAGTTATACAGTCTCATCAAAAACCAGCCCAAAATCTGCGTGATAAAAACACACACATGCGTGCTCAGAATATCGAAGTAGGTAAGTTTGGCCTTTCGTGTTGACTGCAGAGAAAATTAAACCACCTTGGTGCGATGATAGTAGTTCAGACATCGACAGGAAGGCTCTGGACTGGATATTGGGTATCTTTTTTTCCCCCTTTCTGTCTAAATTCAAGGTTCTGTTCTCTTAATACATATTTCACAATGATTATAACAAAACGTTTTCACACAAACCGAATATGACAGTGTTCAAGTTATTAAGTTCAAATGTTCTCATACTACAATGATACCCGATTTAAAACTATACCCGATTTAAAAAAAAATATGCAGAAAGGACTGTAGTCAGGCAAAACAAAAAACAACAACAACAAAAGACACAAAACAAAAACAAACAAAAATTTCCTAGACTAAGTTTCAGACTTATTTATTTCTTTGTCGTTAGATTTTTTTTATTTTTAATTCCAATGCTGTTGATTTGTTGATGCAAATATTTCATCCCACCCACCCTCTCCTCAAACGCAGCGAAGCACGTTAACCCCCAAACACTTACATATCAAGGCATGCAAGCACCCAGAACGAAAATGACTCACACTGACAGGAAGCAATATGATGGGCGGGGTGGGGGTAGGGTGGGGGAAAAACCGGACAAGAAAGCCCGATATAGTAAAATAACCACCACCACCGCCACCACCACCAAAAAGACCCTCAGAAATATTGATAACATTGTAGGATTGGGGAGTAGGATAAGTTCTCTTCAGAGCTGAAAATGAGTTTTGCGATGGGCCACACAATCAAATGATTTAATTTTTTAAATTTTTTTTATGTTATCCATTTGACCAGCACTTGCGGTTCTCAGGTTCTGTCCGTCCAGCTTAAACGATGCCACAGTGTATTACGAAAGGAAATTACAGCTCTGTCACCTGGTCTCAGATTTAAAAAAAAAAAAAAATCAAAGTATATATCTTATAAAACAGACGACCAAACAAAAATAAAATGATCACAAACGAACAAGAAGTTACAAAACAAACCAGTCACATCCCCACCGCGGCATACCCCCCACCCCCCACACACATGCACCGTCCCCCCTCCCCCCACATCTACCCCCCATACCCTCCACACACATGCACCGTCCCCCCTCCCCCCACATCTACCCCCCATACCCTCCACACACATGCACCATACCCTCCCCCCCCGCCCCCCACACACACATGCACCGCCCCCCCCCCCATGGCCCATCCTCCCACAACACCCCCCACATCTACCCCCCATGACCCTCCACACCGACACACACACACACACATCCATAACACACACACACACCACCACCAACCCATACCATGCCGAACTCCGCCTCCAGGGTAATACGGGGCTCAGGCGTGCGCCGGTGATGCAGGTTGGGTTTGAAGGCCTTGCCCAGGCGGCGGCTCCTCTTGGGGTCCTCCCAGTTGAAGTGGACCATGCTGCTCAGACGCATGTCCTCGGTCAGCCCCACCTCCTCGGGGCCCAGGGGGATAGGCTGGGTCAGCATCAGGGAGCCCGTGGGATCCTCATCCTCTCCCTTTTCCGCTTTCTTTGCCTCCAGGGAAGCCTTTATTGGCGGGAAGAAAAAAGTGTTAGGCCGTGGTGTGTGGGGGTAGGGACAGCGGGTGGGGGCGGGCTGTGTGTGTGGGGGGGGGGGGGGGGGGAGGGGAGGAGGATAGAGAAGGAGACGATGACAAGGACAAAGATTTAGTTGTAAGGCCTCACTCCGGCCCATAAGAAAGTAGTGGGCCACGAACCAAAAAAAATCAATAACGAATGTTGGAAACGCAGAGAGAGAGAGAGAGAGAGAGAGAAGACAAGACAAGACAAGACAAGACAAAGATTTTAATGTCCATCCAGCGTTACAACGCCCTTCAGACAAGGGGGCAAGAAACAACACGCATTCTTGTGAACACCTCAAGAAATTTGCATGGTCATTTGAACTATAAACACCGACGCGCACGCACGCTTTCAGACAGAAACAAATTCATTCACGCACGCTCACTCTCGCGCAAGGTTGCGAGCGCCAAGTCGCAACCATCCCTGTCTGAACCCCCTTCATCCCCCCTCCCCCACTCCCCACCCTAGATTGCCACACACACCTCACTCACACATCCCACATACTCACACATCCCACATACCCTCTCATCCTCCTCACCCACAATCACACACACACGCACACACACGCGCGCGGACAGAGGATCATCTTGAGACGAATTCCTAGAACGTTAAATGCTGTCACAATTAATAATTTCCATTTTCTTTTTTCTTATTTGCATTGCTTTTGCAATGAATCCCGCTAATTCTTTTAGAAAAAATACGTTGTTACATGAAAGAATGTTTGCCACACTGTTTTGATCAGGAACACCGGTGAACGAGTCCAGTTTTGAACAGTTTTTCCTAATGTCACTGTAAGTAGTACAGTGAAACAAAAACATGAACTACATCCGTCTCCACATGATGGACAATTAACATCTGCCTGATTTTCGTTATCAACTAAGAACCATCTTTTACAACTTTTTAGACCACTAACTCTGAGACGAAATCTGATAAGGTTATCTCTGTGCCACTTATTTGTGACACATGACAAATACTTTTCTGCCTGAAAAACACTTTTGAAAGAATTAAACCATCGGTATTTGTCATTACTCTCTATCTCCGAATGCCAATTTTGCTTGCTACATGAAATAAGTCTATCTTTAAATTCTAAGATAAAACTAGACTCGCATCCGATGCCCTGGCTTAGCCATACAATCCCAAAGCCATTTTTTGATAGGAGATTTTTAACCTCCGATACCCAATTATGATGGCCACATTCGTGTTGAAAAAAAAAGCATTTCGTACGCCTGCCTACACAGTCTGGACATAGGAAGCGAAACTAATTTCAACCAATATCTAATACATTTCACTGATGTTCTGATGTGCAGTGGGTATCTTCCAGTTTCACCATAAAGCTGCTTGTTTGATGCATGCAGGGGGACATTCAAAAATCTTTTCAAGGCAAATGTATGAATGACTTCAATCAATTTTTGTTTACATTCATCTTCCATACCCCACACTTCAGCTGCATATGTCAAAACTGGTTCAATTTGTGAATCGAACAGCTTCCAAAACATGCTCGGATCTATAGCTCCAAGTTTTCTAAGAGACTTCATTATTTCTATAACACCTTTCCTGCCCTTTCTACAGGTCTCAGACAAAGCAGCACTGATACTCATTTTTGTTGTAAAGATCATTCCTAAATATTTATAAGAGTTTATTACTTTAACATCTTCCTCCCCATAGAACCACCTTTCCCTAATGGACAAGTGCCCCCCCCCCCTTTCTAAATACCACTATGTTTGTCTTTTCAATGTTAACTGTCAAGCACAATCTGTCTGATTCCCTTTTTAAACAGTTCAGTTGATTTTGAAGTCCAACAACTGAATCAGACAATAAAATAACATCATCGGCAAATAACAACAAAAATATTTCTATAGCGCCAGGAACAAGTTGGATACCGTGCTTTCCTGATCTGGACAAATCGATAGCCAATTCATAAATAAAAAAGGAAAACAACTGAGGGCTTAACAAACAACCTTGTTTAACTCCTCGTGGGCAGTCAAAATAATCAGAATAGCACATGCTAATACATTATCATAAATACCTCTTAACGCATAATAGAGTTTGCCTTTAACACCATTTTTCCTCAAAATCGCCCAAAGCATATTTCTATTTACTGAGTCAAAAGCCTTTCTGAAATCAACAAAAGCTACATATAATTTTGCATTTTTAGCTAGGAACTTACTAACAATGGCATACAATGTAAAAATGTGATCTATTGTGCTATACCCTGCTTGCTCGTGTTCTGCCCTTTTTGTAAGTCTTTTATTTGACATGTGTGTATATACCTTACTAATAACACTTGTTAAAGCCATACCTCGGTAATTATCTGGTTTGTTTGCATCTCCTTTCTTATATAGTGGCACTATTATAGATTTCGACCATTCTACAGGAAAAACACCTAGATCAAATACCCTATTGAAGTAATCAACAAGAAAATCTACAACCAATACATCTGCATGTTTTAACATTTCCCCAACAATTTTGTCGGGTCCAGCACTTTTCCTTGCTTTGAGGTTACCAATAGTGGCATGAACCTCTTGCTTGGAAATCACATCATTAAACAGAACATCAGATGTTTCTTCCCCATTCTCTTCTGTATTGTCAATTTCTTCTGGTTGTGTTGTTGCATTTATGTCATTAAACACACTGAAAAAATGCTGGTACCACTGTTCAGATGTGATGTGATTATAGATAACAGTTTTTTGTTAACTGATTTGATTGTTTGCCAAAATAGTTTCGGGACATTAAATGCCTGTTTCAGTTTTGTTAATCTCATTTGTTCAAAATCATTTTTCTTTCTGCGCAATAGATGTTTATATTCTTTTCTTTCTTTAACGTAAGTTTCTCTCTTTTCCTTAAGGCCATTCTTTGATTGTTTGACTTTTCTTAATATTTTTTTTGACAGTTTTCTTCTTGTTACGGCATTCCTCATCAAACCAGTCATTTCTCTTCTTTTCCCCTCCCCCTACAGTTCTAATCATACGCGCAGCAGCCCCGTATAATGACCTTATCAATATTTCAAGAGATGCATTTAAATCTGTGTTGAGTTTTGCATATGCGTTATGTATACTGTGTTTAAAATCATCAGACTGCTGTTCCTCTTTGTACTGGGACACGTAATCGTCAGACCACATAATACGTTCTTCAATATTAACTGTTTTAACTACTGGCCTGTCCACATCATTACCACAGTAAATATTCTTCCATTTAAATTCTAAGGGTAAATGCCATGAGTCTATCCTGTCACCTACATTTAGATCACAACACTGTGAGGAAAACATATCTTCTGACAAAATCACGTAATCTATGACACTGCAGCCATGGGGAGAACATCGCTATGACAACATCCATTGGCTATGATACAGTTCAACAAAAAACATAAATTCAGCAATGATTTTCCAAAACTATTAACACATTCATCCTTCGATTTCTTTTGCATACCGTTAAAAGATGCATTCCAATCATCACCACCACCACTGTCCTCGTCACCACTATCATCATCGTCATCATCCGAATATGGGGAGTAGTTTATCATTCGTTCACTTCTAGCTTGTTTACTTGCAGTTCTAGCATTAAGATCACCAAGTATTATCAAATGTAGATCTCGATTTTGTGTTATCTGCAGAATAGTTTCCTCTAAATTGACAATGCTATCTTTGATTTCCATCCGATCATATAAAGGTCCATTTTCTGGGACAATATAACACGCAATTAAAAGAATATCTTTACTACAGTTGAAAAGACATTTGTTCACTTTCACAGCTACAGTGTTTTCACAGTCAATCTTAATACATGTTACAAAATCAGCCAATGACTTTTTAATTAACAGAAGAACACCACCTGAATTTAGTCCATGTCAAGATATTTTTTTGGCTGGGGCGGTGAATTTCACGTGATCAGGGAAAATACCATTAAAATCGAAGTAACTGTCAACAAAGGTTTCAGTGAGGCAAACGAAATCAAATTTGGAAACATAGCTCATAAAGGTTTTTTACGTTATAAACAAGAAAATGAATAAAAATCAACATGACCCTGCCTGGAGAGAGAGAGAGAGAGAGAGAGAGAGAGAGAGAGAGAGAGAGAGAGAGAGAGAGAGACGGGGAAGAGCAATTAGTGGGTGGCTGATATATATATATATATATATATATATATATATATATATATATATATATATATATATATATATATCGATATATACAGCCGAGTCCTACAGACGCAACAGCCTAGTGGTTAAAGCGTCGGACTTTCAATCTGAGGGTCCCGGGTTCGAATCTCGGTAACGGTGCCTGGTGGGTAAAGGGTGGAGATTTTTCCGATCTCCTAGGTCAACATTATGGGCAGATCTGTTTGTGCCTGAACCTCCTTCGTGTGCATACGCATGCAGAAGATCAAATACGCATGTTAAACATCCTGTAATCCATGTCAGCGTTTGGTGGGTTATGGAAACAAGAACATACCCAGCATGCACACCCCCGAAAACGGAGTATGGCTGCCTCCATGGCGGGGTAAATAAACAAAACGGTCATACACTTAAAATGTTACATGTCTGTCTTAGTGTGTATGTGTGCATGCTTGAAAGCTGATTGAATGATACAGGAAACGAATGATGAGCGCCCGATGGCAGCCGTCAGTCGGCTCTACCCAGGTAGGCAGCCTGTTGTGCAAATGACTATGTTTGTAAAGCACTTAAGACTTGGTATCTGACTCCCCCCTCTCCCTCCCCAACACCACCCCCCACCCCCACGACCTCCCGTCCTTCCCATTTCTTCGTTCCTCTCCTGCACACTCCTCCTCCTCCTCCTCACCCTCTTCTCTTCCTGCTTTCGCTGTTCCTCCAGGTAGTTCTTGACGCACTTCATGGCGTGGTCCCACAGCGGCACGCAGCCCGCATTGATCACGCGGAAGGTGCGCGCTGACGCGTTGCGGCGGATGTCTCTCGGCAGCACGCGCAGCGGCAGCTTGACCTTGCGGGGATCCGGCAGCTTGACCCAGGCGGCCCCGCACTGGCCTACGAAGGACCCCTTTAGGGTCCACACTCGGACCTGTGTATTTGGGGAAGAGATAATGTCACTGTGTATGATACTCAGTCATGTCCGACTATGACCACTAGAACGGTAGAGGAGGCATCTGTTGTCCTGGCTATCTGGGTTAGAATTTTATTATTGTGGATAGTGTCTTGCCCAAGTTTCATCCCCACTTTTTCGACCAAGAGGGTTCTAGGACAGTCGGCGCTGGGATGATTCCCAATGGCAAACTAGCCCCAAAGGCTGCAGCACTAAGAGCCAGTGCAACCTTGCCTCCTAATTTCAGAGTCATAGTCCTTCACAAAAGAACTAAGCTGTAAATGACTCCCAATTGCAATGGAGAAACCATTGATCATACAGCTCTCACTTTGCTGTTGGCCCAACTGTAAGGTTATCTCAACCCGTGATACAAGTCGAGCGTTGGGCCAAGTATACTTGTTTTGTTAGTTAAAAAAAAAAAAAAAAAGGTCAAAGGTCCCATAGCCTTTTACGGCAGTCGGGGTAGTGATCTCTCGCTACACACACACGTCGCTGTCCAGTGGATCCCTGCCCACTGTGGTCTGACAGGAAACGAGGAGGCGGACAGACTGGCCAAGTCTGGCAGCAGACTGGAGCAGACAAACCAGCCAGTCTCATACAGGGAGGCAAAAACTCTGGTCAAACGAAAATTCAAAAACACATTCCAGCAACAACACAGCCATCCATCTGATGACCAGATGCCTCACCTGCAGCGATTCCAGCAGACAATCATATTCCGACTACGCACGGGGCACTGCCGCCTGCGAGACCACATGTACCGAATGAAGCAGTCACACACTCAAACTGCCAGGCCCACAAACCCCGGAGCACATCCTGCAGTCCTGCCCCCTGTATCAAGATGCACGGACGCAGCAGTGGCCCTATGGAGCCACACTGGCAGAAAAGCTCTGGGGCACTAAAGAAGACCTCATCAAGACCACCACCTTCATTTCCAGCATAGGACTGCAAGTCTGAGACCATGATCACGGGGAACGCAGAAGAAGAAGAAGAAGAAGGGGTAGTGAATTCACATCCACTGTGTCTTGGGAGGTAGGGCCCAATCCTCTCCTCCTTCCGCCGTTTTAACCTTCCCAAAACGATGTCAGAGTGGGTGGAGTTAGGAAAATCGGAGTAAAGTGCCTTTCACAAGGACATAACACCATGTCGAAACGGGTCCTCGAACCCTGATCACTGGCGAACACTGGGTCAAAAGTGTTGTATTGCATTGTATTGTATTGTATTGTATTGTATTGTATTGTATACTGTCACTCTTTCACAACAGATTTCTCTGTAAAAGTAGCAGCTGCCATAATTTTTGTTTTTTTTTTGCTACCAAAGTAGATTTTTCTGCAGAGTTTTGCCAGGAACAACAACCCCTTTGTTGCCGTGGGTTCTTGTACGTGTTTGATGAAGTGCATGCTGCACACGGGATCTCAGGTTTATCGTCTCATCCGAAAGACCTAGCACTCAGACCACCATTCGAGGTCTAAGAGATGGGGAAGTAAAACTACCGGTCCGTATGATTATGGGACTCATAGACACTCGCTTCCACGTCCGGGTGTATTTCCACGAGGGCGCCGCTCCACCACTTGTCAGTGTGTGATGGCTGGAAAGAGTTGGGTGTTGTGTCCTGGAGTGATAGCGGGTATCTCTACACTTTTACACAGAACAAAGACATTAGCTGCGAACATAGATGAATCAATGCTCAGCCGGCACTGGCCCTTGACAAGACTGAGAGTTCGCTTTCGGACCTGTATGTCGGGAGAGAGAGAGAGAGAGAGAGAGAGAGAGAGAGTGAGCGTGCGCGCGAGCGTGCGTGCGTGCATGTGTGTGTTTGTGTGCGCGTACCAATGCACAGTCACTCACCAGCCACCAATATAAAAATATATCCCCATCCGGACATCCCCTCCCTCCTCGCTTCACAAATTCACCTCCACTTCACCCCTCTCTCCTCCTTTTCACACACACACATGCGCGCGCGTGCGCACAAACACACACGGATAATTATGGTCCAAAAGGCCTAAGAAGACTGAATATAGTCATTGTTGTTACAAATTCACACACGCGCGCGCGCACCCCGTTCCACCCCCTCCACTCACCCAACTCCCCACAGTTTACCCACCGAACAGTCTTTTCCACCCGACAGAATCAGTTGGTGCTCGTTGACGTACTGCATACAGGTGATGGCCTGCATGTGGGCGCGGAACACGTTCAGCAGGTTGGGAGTCCTCAGGGTGTTCTTCGGGTCCGATTCATCATTGGGTCGACGTTTGTTGAACTTCTGACATTGCAGGAAACCTTCCGAGGCCTTGGGTGGGGAAGAGGCGTTGTAGTTTCAAGAGATACATACATTGTGAGGGTTTTTGGGAGAGAGGGGTGGGAGCAATGCAGATAAAGGGAGGTGGGTGGCGGGGGGGGGGGGGGGCGAGTCAGAGACAGACACAGACACTAACACATGTGGGGAGAGAGAGAGAGAGAGAGAGAGAGAGAGAGATGGTGTCTTTGGAAGACAATTTCATTTGGTTCTTGTACGCTAGAGTAAGCTCTAAAACGATGTCTTTCACGCCTTCCATCCGTCACTGCAAAGTAGTTAGTTTCGCGGAGAGATCAGATAGGTGTCCGAATCCTCGGGCCTGGTTGATGTCGAGGTATAGCATGAAAGGAAGCGTGATGTCACGTAGTACCAATTCTGTAAATGGACCTCCATAGCTGCACCGTCATTGCTGGACATCAACCAGGCCCGAAAGCTACAGACACCTGCAACGTTGATTAGAAATGTTGAGCAACACTCACAAAGCGGACGATTCTCGACGATTTGATTCCTGGTTTTCCTGTATACAAGCTCACAACGCACTCATTCCTGTATAGGAGCCGGCCAAGGCCCGAAAAGCTCTCATTGTGTTTCAAGGCCTCCTTGTTGTCAGCTAACCAATTCAAAACGAGAATCCTCATTCCTCGCGTCATTGGGTTTCTATTTCTCCCCGTGCTGGGCTCTTTTACATCAGATCTCTGCTTCACTTTTGACAGATACTCAATGTCATTGAGCTCATTTTTAAAATGTCTCCTTCATTCAAACCTTTTCTTCCTCTCCATTTTTATGTCATTGTGTGTCCTATTCTAAAAATGATTTCCCAGAAACAACTTGATTTTCTGGAGATTGATGTAAGTGTGCGATGGGCGCAATAGCCAAGTGGTTAAAGCATTGGACTTTCAATCTGATGGCCCCGGGTTCGAATGTCGGTGACGGCGCCTAGTGGGTAAAAAAGTGGAGATTTTTCTGATCTCCCAGGTCAACATATGTGCAGACCTGCTTGTGCCTGAACCCCCTTCACGTGTATACGTACGCAGAAGATCAAATACGAACGTTAAGATCCTGTGATCCATGTCTGCGTTCGCCGGGTTATTGAAACAAGAACATACCCAGTATGCACACCCCCGATAACGAGGTGTGGCTGCTTACATGACGGGATAAATAAGCAAAACGGTCATGCACGTAAAATATTACATGTCTGTCTGAGTGTGTATGTGTGCGTGCCTGAAATCTGACTGAATGACACAGGAAACGAACGAGGAGCGCCTAATGGCAGCCGTCAGTTGGCTTTACCCAGGTAGGCAGCCTGTTGTGCAAATGACCCCGTGTTTGTAAAGCGCTTAGAGCTTGGTCTCCGACTGAGACAGGCGCTATATGACTATCCATATTCATGTGCGTAAGTTCACCCGCTCGGAATATTCCATTTGCGCACTGTAAATACAAACGCTAAGCATTAAATCATTACTTAAGCACCCTGCTATGACCGCAAGGGAGAAGGAGAGGGGGTTGGGGGAGGGACACACATGCGTTCACACCAATTTCTAAGTGCGTTTTGTTTTGTGTTGACCGCCATCACTTCTCTCAGGTGTCTCACGCTGCTGAAAAAACCAAAAACCTCCCAAAAAGCCGAACCACACACAACTCCCCCCCACGCCACCTCTCCCCCCTCCCCCTCAAAAAAAAAAAAAAAAAAAAAAAAAAAGAAAAAAAAAAAAAAGAAAGAAAAAAGAAACAACATCAACAACACACCCTGTCTCGCATCGCAGAAACGGGGAACGGGAGAACGGAGGTAGATGAACATATTGGTGAACATACCACGTCGCATATGTTTGCTGCAACAAAAGAAACAAAACTCACCTTGTCTCGCAGAAACGGGGAACGGAGGAAGATGAACATTTTGGTGAACATGTCACGCCGAGCCTGTCGCTCATCCTCCGTGAGGCGCTTGGCAGCGGCGTTACAGTAGGAGAACATGTCCCACACCTTGATGTAGCCCATCGTGTCCCCCGTGATGAGAAAGTCGTTGTCCTTGTCCGTGGTCATGGCCTTCACCGCCTCGCCCAGATACTCCGTGGCCAGGAACTGGCCTTTTAGGCCACCCTTGCAGAAGATGGATCCATACACACATACACACACGCGCGGGCGCGCGCGCCCGCACATACCCACACATACGCATGCACAGATACGCGCACCGAACACACAGGTGCAGACATAAACACGATCAGTGTGCTGACACACTCACGGATGAATACAGTTTGGCACATCTCTCTCTCTCTCTCTCTCTCACGCTCGCACACACATACACACACATGCGCGCGCGCTGGTTGCTATCCACTTACGCGCCTGCTTTTGGCACACAGATGATGCTTATGTTCTGGACAGTAAACTTTTTAAAATCCAACCTGGTGAGAAGTTGATGTGACCGGCATAAGACTGTTTGCGTTCTTTATTTTACACCATTCCTTTCCTTATTTCGAATTACTATACGTAACAAGTTTTACGCTCCTGATAGACCATTCCCGTTTGTTAAAAAAAAAAAAAAAAAAAAAAAGCAAAAAAAAAAAAAAAAAAAAAAAAAAAAAAAAAAGAAGCGAATATCCATCCAGCGAATGTATCAAGTTATACACCTCTAGCCAAACCATCACACCATCATTTAGCCTGTTCTCCAGTCCACTGCACGGTTCGAACAGCAATTCTTTGAGTTCAAGGACCGAACTCAGTTTCAGCTTTCAACCTATCATCCCATTCATCATCCCATACAGATCCACAATGAAAGAATGAATCCATATAGCAGAACCTACCAACGTCAGACACCAAAATTCTTGCTCGAATCAACGGACGAAAGAATCAATGGATGACTGAATGAAACCAAAATCCGGATTCACCAGCACAAAGTTTAAACACGCCTCAACGAACGAACAAAACTCTGAATCTCAGAATTCAGATTTCAAGCTCGAATGGCTCCAACCACAGAACGACTGAACAATCCAAATGGACGAATACCCCTCCTTCCCCACCCCCAATCCCCCAAAGGGACTCAAAGGGTAAGCTCGAATTCTTGAACCACCAAATGAGCGACTGCAATTAAACGGGCAAATAACACAATTAATAACAACAACCATGAGATTCAAAGACCAGGTTCGAACCCCTCGAACCAACGAATGAGCGAGCAATCAAATGGAGGCCAAAAAAACAAAACAAAACAAACCCACCACAACCACCACCAACAAAAAACATGGAATTCAAAGACCAGGCTTGAATCCACTGAACCAACAAATGAGCGAACAACCAAATGGGTGAATAAGAAATAAAAAGAATAAAAAAGGACCTCCATAAAAAAACAACAACCCCCAAACAACAACCACCACCAAACTTGGGTTCAAAGACCAGGCTCGAATCCCTCGATCCAACGAATGAGCGAACAACTGAATGAATGAATACCCCCCCCCCCCCACCCCCCCCCCCCACACACACACAAAAAAGCCCCACCCCCCAAAAACAACAAACAAACAAACAAAAAACAAACACATAAAACAACTACAAACAGACAAAACACCTTGGGATTCAAAGTCCCGATTCCCTCGAACCATCAAACAATGGGATCAATCGAATGGATGGACCCCCCCAGCCCCCACCCCCCTCGACCCAACAACGACAACAACAACCACCACCACCACCTTGGGATTCAAAGACCAGGCTCGAATCCAACCCTCTGCGCCCGCAGTCAACAAGTTGGCCGTGTTAATTTCCAGGTGCTTGCGTGACTCCAGGCAGAGCAGGACCTCCACAGAACTCTCATAGGCCTTGAAGGTGGCGGCACTCTCCTCCTTGGTGACTTTCCTCCCCTTCAGGGGATCGAACACCATGTCATCCTTCACCTTCTTGTGGTGGACCCTGGGCTTGTGGACAATCTTCACGGCTTCGCCCGTGATGGCGTTGGACACCATCACCAGGTCGTCGGAGATGCGGATGCAGCGCATGATGCTGCAGTCTAAGGAGAAGAAGAAGAAGAAGAAGAAGAAGAAGAAGAAGAAAGAAGAGAACATTGCTAAAAGGTCCGTGACTCACAGAGGAATACATAAAAAAAAGATTCTTTTTTTCTTTTTTTTCTCAAAACCAGAAACTCTTAACACTGGAAAGTACATTGTTATCTTCTGTTGTTTTTCCCCCAAAGCAATTGTCTTTTTTATACTATGTTTTCTCTCTGTACCAAATTTAGTTACTGGAGAATAAATGTGATATCCTGCTGTATGGAGGTTAGATACGGAATACTAGCTCTGAACCTGTCCTAGTCATGACGTACCCAGTGATGTGTGTGTGTGTGTGTGTGTGTGTGTGTGTGTGTGTGTTAGTGTGTGTGCTAGTGTGTGTGTGTGTGAGGGGGGGGGGGGCGAAATTTCTTTCCTTCTTTTCTTTTTTGGTAAGACAAAGCCGACATATCTAAAGAAAACAAAATTTTAAAAAAAGGAAAAAAAGGGGGAACGATTACAGACAGACGGACAGAGAAAATGCGTCATCTCCAGTGGTAATCAGTGGAAATCAAGTCTTTCTCGGTCCATGACAGACGGAGAGACGGACAGACCGACAAACCACGTTTCGCCAACGCGATCGTTTTGCCTTCTGACTGTCAAGTACGTTCATCAGGCCTAAACTTTGTGCACAAGACTGCAGTAATGCAAACATATTTTGATGGAGTTTATCAACAGCAAAAATAACACCTGTTACTATATGCATTCTAAATGTGCATTGCATATGAGCATGCGTCCAGCATTTCCATCTGTCTTTTGCCCGTTTACAAAGGCATCTTGTGTCTCATCTAGAGCGTGTCGTCTGTGAATGGCGGTTCTTCGTGCTTTTCGTGTTCACCAACAGCTCCAGAGTTCAGAAGACTGAATGCAGATTCAGTTTCGATATCAGTTGTCTTATCACTTATACGTACTCATTCGTAGTGTGTTCAGTTGTACAACCATTAAGATAATTTCCGGTCGGATGAATAATGCAAAATGCATGGCCTGTTTTTTTTGGGAAGTTGAAGTTAAAAGAAAGAGAAGAAGTTTCCATCGGGGATTTGTGAGCTTGACTTCACTGTTGGCGAAACCAATGAGTGTGTTGGCGAAACCACCCTGCCAACACGATGATGGGAAAGGAGGAGGCAGGTTTTGGAGAACAAAGCACGGAATAAAAGTGGGGCATCAGGACAGACAGAGAGCATAACAGATAGATGGACGTATGGATTGGCGCACAAAATAAATCGGTATTACCTTCGGTGGTAAACAGTTCCTCTTCGCTATACTCAGTGCCAGAAGACTCTGATTCACCCACTAAGAGAAGCTGTTCTTCGGGATTCTCCTGTGAATAGAACAAATACAGAGAGAGAGAGAGAGAGAGAGAGAGAGAGAGAGAGACAGATAGATAGATAGATAGAGAGAGAGAGAGAGAGAGAGAGAGAGAGAGAGAGACAGACAGACAGACAGACAGACAGACAGAATGAATTAAATATCATTCACACAGTTTTCCTCCTCATCAGATTGTTCAGGCACTTATAGTTCTCCAATAATGTGCTATACACCTTGGAAAAGCGAGCACATTATTATCCATATTTATCCATTCGGTGTCAAACCCTTCGGACTCGTTTGTCATCGATTAACTGGCTATCTTTGGTAACCCTCAAACACGCGCCATCATTTTTCAAAATCCATTTTTTTGAAACGTTGTACACGTTTAGCGGTACTCAGAACTCGTCTGTTTTGAGGTTTTCTGTAGTTGTAAATAAGCTTCAAAGACTGCACCCAGTAGATTTGTAAAACAAAAATACACCCAAAGTTGTATATTGACAAAAACCACGAGATGTACAGAAGCTTCGTGACTGAGCAAATCAGAACTGTGAAGAAAGCACGGGAGAAAAAAGTTCTAATAAACCGTTGATTTGCTTCCTTCCAGTTTACAGATATGATCGTTGAGTTTATGGTGTGTGTGTGTGTGTGTGTGTGTGTGTGTGTGTGTGTGTGCGTGCGTGCGTGCGTGCGTGCGTGTAGTGATATACGCACCCATGAGAGAGGGAGAGAATTAAATAGATAGATAGATAGATAGATAGATAGAGAGAGAGAGAGAGAGAGAGAGAGAGAGAGAGAGAGAGAGAGAGACATGGGGAGAGGGTGGGAACGACACAGACACAGGTGGATACATATGATGATGATTTATTGTCAAAAGTATTCAGAGCCATTTTGATAAGGGGGGGGGGGGGGGATTACAAAAATAATAAGTAAATATTATGAACCACGATACACTACAACAACGCAATAAAAGGGAAAGAAAAAACAAGACGAATGCCTATAACTAGAATCAGCAGGTGGATACAGAGAGACAGAGAAAGAAAGAGAGAGAGAGAGAGAGAGAGAGAGAGAGAGAGAGAGAGAGAGAGAGAGAGAAACGACAGACACAGGCGGATACAGAGAGACAGAGACAGAGACGGAGACAGAGACAGAGAGACAGACACAGACACTGAAGAAAAGAGAAGCAGAGAAACAAAATGTGAGACCCACACACCAACCAACCTCAATACACAAACCAAACCCCTCCACACACACACACACACACACACACACATTTACCTTATACCCCCTCATCGGCATAGGGAGAGTGGACTCCCCAGGGTTCAAGAGACACACTGGATGCCCCGTGTCCCTGGACATGACGGCGATGTCCCCATCATAGGACGCCGTGGCTATCAGGCCCCCCTTCACCAGGGCAATGCAGTTCACCTCCTCCCTGTGATACCGGTTGAAGAACTTCAAAGGCTCCTTGCTATTCTTCTGCTCTCGGTTCAGCACGTACACTTGCCTGAACCACCCCGAGGCATATATGGAAGTCTGGTAGGAGAAAAAAAAAAGAAAAAAAAAGAAACCACACAGGAGAAAGAGAGAAGATGGAGGAGAGAAAGATGGGTGGTCGGAGGGGAAGGAGGAGAAGTGGAGGGATTAATTCAGAAGGACCCTGTCTATGATCTGCAGTTTCAGTTTCAGTAGCTCAAGGAGGCGTCACTGTGTTCGGACAAATCCATATACGCTACACCACATCTGCCAAGCAGATGCCTGACCAGCAGCGTAACCCAACGCGCTTTGTCAGGCCTTGAGAAAAAAAAAACAACAACAAAAAAACAACTAAATAATAATAATACAATTAAAAAATAAAAATAAAATAAAATAAATAAATAGATAATCTATGATCTGCACAGTGATTACTGGTAGACTGTGTCCATTGCTGATGAATACAGCAACAATGCAGGAACACCTCTGCCGATCGTTGACGGCAATGAATAGAGCACATACTCCTTTTTTTGTTTTATTACCAAAGTCAATGATTGGATTGGATCACAACTAATATTGGCTGATGATTTCAAATTGTATATAGAGCACACTCTTTGGGTTTGGTTTTCTTTTTGCTGATTGTCAGGCAGTGACTACAACACACAGATAAACAATAAGAAAAGAAAAAGAATCTCGCCCCCCCCCCCCCCCCCCCCCCCCCCCCCGGACCCCCTTCACCCTGTTTAAGTCAGGCCGGTGACCAGAAAAAGTCGGCAGTGACTAGAACACACAGATAAGCAACAATACTACCAACAACAAAAAACCTCTCCTCACCCTGTTATAAGTCAGACCGGTGGCCAGAAAAAAAAAAAAAAAAAATGGCGGTGACAAGAAGAGCACATTGATAAACAACAACAACCCCCCCCCCCCTCCAACCCCCGCCCCCCTCACCCTGCTATAGCACAGGCCGGTGACCAGCGTCTTGTCTGGCAGGGTGTAGTAGGACAGCAGGACACCGGTGGAGAAGTTCCACTGGTTGACAGTGCCGTCGTTGGAGCCAGTGAAGGCGATGCGCTCGCTGGTATCCAGCGCCATGGAGGTGATCTCCAAGCGCACGTTGTCCTTGGCCCAGGGCAGTTCTTCGAAGTGGCTTCGCGGACTGAAGTGCTTGAATTCCAGCACATGGCGGCCCGTATGCACATCCCAAACACTGATCACCGCGTTGCAGCAGGCAGTAAGAATCTGCTCCGTCGAGAGGGAAAAAATTAGACGTGCCACATGTTTGGCTATTTCCGAGAGCAGTAGCAGTAGCAGTAGCAGTAACAGTAGCAGTATCATTATCATCATCATCAACAACAGCAGCAGCAGCAGCAACAGCATCGCCACCAACAACTGCAACAAAGCTAGATGTTTATAAGGTGTATATAAAAATTACACGGGGTCAGGAATACATAGGCCGTGACATTTGTATGGTGACTAAGTCATCAGGTTCCAAGAACAGACCAAATATATTTTTGCACACGTTTCTTTTCAGGATACCATGCGTCACCACACATACACATATACACCTTATCGAAAAGCAAAACGTACTGAATGCGGAGGAAACTCCATGCTAAAAAACAACAAAAAAAAGCAAAAAAAAAAAGCTTCGAGTAGAGAGTTTGATAACAAAACAAGCGCATGGAAATTAATCAACGGCCTCTAAATGGTCGAAGGGGCTGGGGTGGGGGTAGGGTGACAGGGGCAAGTATACGACAAAAGGAGAAAAAAAGGAAGAAAAAAAGGGGAAAAAAAAAAAAGAAGAAAGAAATAGAAATGGTACAGGGCGTTAAAAACCCTCCAACAACAACGAAACGGGACACAGGTCGAGGAAGCATCAGTCGACAGATGCTTCAGAGTGTTCATATATATATATATATATATATATTTTTATTTTTATTTATTTATTTTTTAAATGTGTTACACTGTTAATCAAAGATAACAGAATAGAAGAGGAAGAGGATAGGACACAACGAACGAACGAACGAACCAACCAACCAACCAAACCAAAACGCACCTCTCCAAAAGCACTGCTGTAGCACAAGGCCGAGATGGGAAACTGGTGCGCGCTGATCTCCGCCATGTAAGGAGGGTTGACCCACTTCGTGGTGGAGGCCAACATGGTGGTGGCTACGATCAGCTGACAACGCGCCGAGTTAAAGAAGAAGCCGGTGATTTCCACGCGGCCCCCCATGCACTGCAGAGACGGTCCACTGAAGTTTTGGATGACCGTGCCTTCCAGGTAGTCGATGACCTTGATGGCTCGCGACTTGTCCACGCTGATCACATGCTGGGTACTTGGATTCATGACCAGGTTCGTAATTGGCGATGTGTGATGGCTGTGTGTGGGGACAGGATTTGTGCATATTTATTGGGTTTTGATCAACAGCACACACATACTGACAATCTTCTGATAGTTCTCTCTCTCCAACTTTTGCTTGAGAAAATGTCGGTGTTAAGTTGACCACAGACATGTGTGTGTGTGTGTGTGTGTGTGTGTGTGTGTGTGTGTGTGTGTGTGTGTGTGTGTGTGTGTGTGGTGTGTATGTGTATTGTGTGTGTGTGTGTGTGTGTGTGTGAGCGTGCGTGCGTGCGTGCGTGTGTATGTTTGTGTGTGTGTGAAAGTCAAAATTTTATTTCATGTTGGTAAATAAACACACACACACACACACACCGACAGGAGACACACTGACAACCGAAACGAGGTTTTTACACATACTCTCTGCGTATACACACGTGAGTGGAAAGCATCCATATTGCCTGTCTCTGATTATTGGTTTGTGTCCCTGTTGCCCATAAATGCTTGATTATAAACACACATATGAGCAGGTGTATGTACATGTATATTCATGAATATGCACGCTCATGGGCATGCCTTAGGAACGTGTGTGGTGAACACCATGAGAAAAAATATCTAAAAACAATGCCAAATATTCAATTACGAATGCCAGCCTTCAAAAGACGCACACGAATCATTTTCACATTAAACGGCTTTATGAATAGCATAGCCAACACCGCCAGTACCACTACTATCACCGACAGAAGAATATACCAACGTTAGTGTGCTGCAAGGTCGCTGTCCCATGAAGAAGTTCCAGATACGGAGTCGGCAGTCCAAAGAACCAGTGATCAGAATGTTGAGGACGTGGCTGTAGTCGAAACACAGGACTGCTTTGTCAGTCAGAAAGTATCGAGATTCCACCTTGCCGTTCCAGTCACTATACCGCATGGCTTGTCTGTGAAACGAAGTGATTTATCAATTTCAGCTTTGGAGTGGAAAATTGTTCGTTGTTCGTATAGAACGATATAGGCGAAAACCTGGCACAAATGGTGTGTCACTGCTACTGGCACTTAATCTGCGGCAGAGTGTGTGCCTTTATATGATTGCAAAGAGGAAGCAGGGTTTAGCAGTTTGAGAATGAATATGGCCATTTAAAAGGTTGCATAAAATGTAACTGGAGGTATGGGAGGCTGGAAGAGGGATAGCTGACTGGCAACCGCCACCCATCTCAAAAACTGCATGTATGTATGACGTCCTATCTGCGGCAGGCCTTTGTATAGCAGCAACAGCAGCAGCACCAATCATCTTCATCAGGAGCAGATGAAAAAACAAACAAAACCAACAAAACCAACAAAAACACAACAGCAGTTGCTATCATAATCATCATCATAAAAAGTAAATGTTTTTAGCATTTGTTCAGTTGAAAGCTCTCTGGTCGATTCTGGTAACAAGTCTTGATAAACAGCAGAATATTTACATTTTCAGTCGAAAAAAGACCTTTAGAAGCTATCATATATAGAAGAGACGTAGCCATTAACTCAACTCAGCTTAATGACTAGAATGCATGGAATATTCTAAAGTTAAGAAATGGAAAGTTATACGTCACCAATAAATAAAATGTCACACAGAACAAATTTATAAAAAAAACAACTTACAAAGCAAAATGTAAACATATCTACTTGAACCAGCCAACAATGCTTCTACAATGGATCATTAATCTGTTTGCAATATAAAACTCCCTGCACCTGTTACTGCTTCGGCTGCTGGAGAGGAAGGCCTTGTTCTCCGGAATGTACTTGACAGCGGTCACCCAATCGTCGTGCACTCCAACCGCTCGGCTCAGATACGCTGTAGGAAACCTACAGAAGGTAGAAAACAGAACTGAATTTTTAAAATCATCGTTGCTCGTTAATTCTTCTTCGAGGCAGACAAGCGCCCCCCCCCCCCCCCCCCCCCCAAAAAAAAAAAAAAAATCTAAAATGGGTGATGATAATGATGGTGATAGTTGTTTTTCAGTTTTCGATATTATTATTATTACGAAATTGTTGTTTCTCATGGTTTTGGTCCATGTCTACCAACCAGTTCACTCGTGCTCGATTATTCTAGCATGGACAAGCCTGATGATTTTCTCTTGGTTAACTACTGTTTTTTCCCCCAACATTACTATCCATCCATCAACCCTCCCACAGATATGTTCACCAATCCATCCATTTTCATTGTCGTATTGACAAGTCAGCATAGGGAGGTCTATTGATTGCCTCCTGTTCTGATCATTGTATATCTACCCTCTCATGTACCCTTCCACACATTCTCAAATATATGATAATGGCAGTCACACGGTATCTTTTGGTTCTGATTGTTGTTTATCCATCTGATTCATCTGCCCATCACCATATACATCCATTTATCCCGCAGGCATCGAGGCACGGTTAGCACAGACAACACTGTTTGCGGTATCCAGGTTCCGTTCCTAGGGTGGACCCAACCATCCATCCCACGTATTTCGCATTCCAGTTCTCACCATTCTGTGTGTGTCCACCCGTTCACACTTGCTTTTGGCCAGGTAAGTATGGGCATCCATACTGCTGAATCTGAGATATGTCCTTTCACTCATCCATCCTTCCATTCACACAATCTTAGTTTCACCCCCACTATCATTTGTCAGAACAGCGAGGGCAGCTCTATCATGCTTATAGTGTTGTTGTTTTTTCCTGATCTTTCTCCACCCATCCTCACACTCTTCTTGCCATCCATCCTCCCAATCCACCAACCCACCCATCCACAGATTGAACAACCCATCCTCACTTGTTCTTCACCAGGTCAGCGTAAACCACTCTGCTGATAATCTCTTGGTTTCTGTCCTTGCCGAAGATGCCTCCGAGGCGGTTGACGTTGAACTCCAGGGAGTGGATGTCGCCTGCTGTGTCTCCCCACACCAACAGCGAGGACGTGCGAGAGCGCAGGTTTGACCAGAAGTCCAAACACGTAACGCAGTTGCCTAGCGTCACGATGGAATACTTCTCTTGTATGCCTAGTCAAGACCAATTTCAAGTACAGTAATTCAGTTAGCATTCAGAAAGGTGAAGATAAAAAGAAAGCTGCCGGCCAATTGAAATGATGGGGGAATAGTTTACACTGCCCAGCCACCCACCTGGACTTATCTACAGTAGATATACTGTACTCGCTAACACTCCGGTCTTCCAGTTTGATAAACGAAATATGACGATGGCCAAACGAAATCTTTGGTTGTTTGACAAGAGTTCCTTCAGCTTTGCTGCTCCAATTAGAATCCGTTGCCCCCCCCCTCCATTCTGCAAAATATGGCCTCTTTATCTGACCCAAAATCAGACTAACTACCTTAAAATTTTGTTTTATTATTATTATTATTATTTTTTTTATAAAGCCAGTATTTGAAAGTCAGTATTTGTGAACGAACGAGGAAAGGAATGGTGTATTGATGTGCAAAGAGGTGTATTTCGCCAGAATTGCGCAATGTAAATAACATTCGTCATGATTATTAATATCAAATCATAAACACACGCGTTTATAAAGATGGCACCCACTGTCACATACAGACTCAATTTGACTTTGACTGACATACCTATCTATCTAACCTGCCGATCACTACACGTCCTTTCCTCCTACCACACCCTTCCCTCCGAATAACACACACACATACACTCGCGCGCGCACGCGCGCGCACACACACACGCACACACACACACACACGACACGACACGAAACGAACTCCTGTGGCGTTTGTGTATATACCTACAAACACGACAGGACTTCATGAAAGAATTTCTTATTGTCCTGTCGATTTCATTGCATTCATATTGTTACTTTTTTCTTCTCTCTACAAGTATACTTCATTTTAAACCCAGAACGAACTCACCCCTGGACCCCAGCTCATAAATGACGATCTTGCGGTCCGTGGAAGTGACTGCGATGAGGGTTGACGGGTAGAGGATGGCCATATCGATGAAAAAGAGATTGCCGTGACCCTCTGGGGCCCCGATGTAGTGAGCGCCAATGTATGTCAGGTCTAGGGTCCACATGGAGAGGTTGCCCCACCTGCCCAGCATCAGGTAGCGGCCGCTCCTGTAGTTAACCTTGGTGGACTGCAACGACAGTCGCGGGATGAAGCGGATGCTGACGATCTCGTCGCGATGTCTGGTGAGAGAAGAAGAAGTGGTGGATATATATATATATATATATATATATATATATATATATATATATATATGTATTTATTTATTTTACTTCATGTCGCTTAAAAAAAAAGAAGAAAAAAAAGCTTTCATACTGCCCCGTCTTTGTCCGAAAGAAGCTTTTACAGCAAACACAAGTTTGTAAGACATGAAGAGACTGTTGTTTTTATTTCTCTCCCTCTCTCTTCCCCACTCTCTCTTTCTACATGTATATATATATGTCTACATGTATATATATATGTGTGTGTGTGTGTGTGTGTGTGTGTGTGTGTGTGTGCGTGCGTGCGTGCGTGCGTGCGTGTGTGTGTGTGTGTGTGTGTGTGTGTTGGATAGACCAAAGGAGAGAAAGGGCGAGAGAGGGGATGAGGAGGAAGGAGAGAGGGATGGAAGGAGAGTGGGGAGAGGAAGAGGAAGTAGGAGAGAGAGAGAGAGAGAGAGAGAGAGAGAGAGAGAGAGAGAGAGAGAGAGAGAGAGACAGACAGACAGACAGACAGACAGACAAAGAGACAGAGAGAGACAGAGACGGAGACTGAGAGAGACAGAGACGGAGACAGACAGAAATAGACAGACAGATACACAGAAGAAATAAGAGACATTGACAGAGGCAGAGACAGACAAACAGACAGACCGTTATAGTCGGGGTTAACTCGAAACCCATCTCATGTACTATGACCGATGTTAATAATTACCCAGGGATAGTGAAGGACGGGACTTATCTTATTGTTTTTCTCTCTTTTTTTCGGGGTTGGGGTGGGGGTGCGTGGAGGAGGATGGGGGAGGGGTGGGGCGGGCTGGTGCGGGTGCGAGAGATAGGGAAAGAGTGAAAGAAGGCGGTGAGGGAGATAGAATGAGGAGAAAAAGTGAGAGAGAGGTGCAGAGAGAGAGAGAGAGAGAGAGAGAGAGAGAGAGAGAGAGAGAGAGAGAGAGAGAGAGAGAGGCGAAGGGAGTACTTTTTACACGAAGAGAAAGTGCCGACAGGCAAGGTGGAGGAAGGCATGCAATGCTTACACAGAACGTGGTTGAAGAACTGATAACAAATGCACACACACGCAAGTGATACAGATGTTACAAAGTCCACTTTCATAGAAGTACATAATTATACTATCGCTGACGAATAAACGGAAGATAAAAAAAGGTGGTACTGCGCTGTAGCGACGCGCTCTCATTGGGGAGAATAGCTGCCATTTCAAACAAAAAAGCTGTTGAGACAAAAATAAAACGACACAATACAATATAATTCAAATCAATACAGTAAAATACAATACAATGCACATCGAGCAAGCTACCATGCAGCACTTACTTTGTCTTCTGGAAGTCCATCTTGTCCTGGAAGAGAGGCTTGATGGCCTCGGCAGCCATGTAGGCCCTCAGCTGGGCCGTCTGGCTGATGCTGGTGATGTAGTCACACCATCGAATCACCCCCGATCCCTTCAGATCTGTCTGCTTGAACATGCGCTCCACTTCCTCGTCCGTCATGACCAGGTTGATCGTCTCCCTGGCCTCCTTCTGGAACTCTTCCTTGGTCAGGCCCAAGTCCTCGCCGTCCCAACGGTCCAGGAACGCCTGACGCAAAGCACACAACTGCTCGTAGTTGATCACCGCCATCGACGGTAGCCGCTTCCTCGCTCTCCGTTTTTTGCTCATAGTCATAGGCACATTCATGTCGGAAAAACCAAATGTGGATTCTGAAATTCTGGTAGAGGAGGCACTATGGGTCTGTTCTGTTTCGGACTGGCTTTGATCTCCCGTCGGCACAGTCAGTCGCTGGCCCGTGCTGTCAGAGGTCTTTTTCTTGTCATTTTTCGCCCCAGAGGGCTTTCTCTTGCAAGAGGGCTTTCTACGAGAAGACTTCTTCCTCTCAGAGGTTTTTTCCGTGTCGGTACTACGATGTTCGGAGCTTTGACTCATGGTCGCTTTGGATGTGTCGACAGTTGTTTTTTTTTTTTTTTAGCGTTGTGTTATTTAAAAGTTTGCTTGTGCTTGGTGCAGGCTTTCCAGGGGATGTGATCACCGCTCTGTGTTAAGTGGATGATTTACTTATCACGTGCTTTATGTCCGAACTTACGTTTTCTTTATATGACCACAAGCGCAAGTTCCAATCGGGGATCAAATCTGCTAACTCGGGAAACTACCCTGGCCCTACTGGACTACACTGTATGATTTACGGTAGTTTTTGCTCGGTGTTTAAAAAACGGCATCATTTCCTTTAGTTCAATCTTCATTCATCTAATATGACGATATCCAGGTCAGAGTTAACGTTTTCAATTAGCACTTTTAGAAAAAGAAAACATGAGATTTCGTAAACACTGGTTAAGTGCCACACACAACTATCCTTTCTAATCACCTAACACTGACACGGAAGAGGCAGTGGGTAGACAGGGCTAGTTAACATGGCGTGCACTGGAGCCTGTCCTATGGGCTGAACTCAACATTGTGACAACATTTTATTTGTGGCGTCAGTTGCTGGCTTATCAAATTACGTCATAATCAGTGTCTTATTTCTTTCATGTCGTGCATATCTTTAAACAAAAAAAGTATGATTCGCATTGTATTATATTGAGTTTTATTGTATTGTATTGTATTGTATTGAACTTAGTTGCGCTTTGCTGTGCCACGCTACATTACGCTTCGTTCCTTTTTTTTCTGTCTTTTGGCATAGACCAACGTGTTTTTAGACGGATGTTTTTTTTTTTTTTTTTTTTGGTTTTGTTTTTGTTTTGTTTTGATTTGTTTTAATCGTTTGTCATTTTCACGCTGTGGATGTAGGCTAACGCTAGGTAGCATAATCAACTGTCATATCCCTCACCCAAAAACACAGAACGTACATATGGTTCGCAGTCCTTTGTCATCTCGAAACTTGGCACACTCTTTGCATTGTGCTCTGTTGTGTTGTGTTTTTAATGCATTACATTTTAATGTACTGTATTGTAGCCTATCATATCGCAGTGCAACATATCGTTGTGCATTATTTTTTCTCGTATGGTACTGTATTAATTGTATTGTATCATGTCGTAATATTGTATCGTATTCTGTTGCCTCGCATCGTATTGTAACGTGTACATCCACAAATCAGTATCAGTAGCTCGAGGAGGCGTCACTGCTTTCGGTGTGTGTGTGTGTGTGTGTGTGTGTGTGTGTGTGTGTGTGTGTGTGTGAATAGAATAGAATAGAATAGATTTTATTGTCATGAAACCGTAAGGTTTATAAGACACAAGTGCAATGGTAAATAAATGAATGAATGAAAAACACACAATTAATCAATCAGTTAATGCAGTAAATTGCAGCAGCATTCATAAACAAAATTTCCTAATCTTGTTTGTATATATTCATCATCTGTTAGCATCACCTGACTGGGAATATTTCCTGTGTTATTCGAATTTTGAATATCTTTAAACAAAATTGTTGCCTTAAGGTTTTATATTTAATACAATGATCAAGAAGATGGATTTCGTCTTCCAGGATGTTACACTTGTTGCATAATCTGTCTTCTTGTGGAATATTTAAATATCTACCTTTCTCAATCTTTAGGTCATGCGCGCTTATTCTGAGTTTCGTTAAAGCTTGTCTGTGTTTTGTATCTGATATATTTAATAGATAGGTTTCAGTTTTGTACTCTGCTACAATCGTATTGTAAAATTTTAGCTTTAATGTTTTTTCTCTTTTATCTTTCCAGTATTTGATATATTCATTTTCTATTTTTTTTTTATATACGACGTATTTCAGTCTATGTACGCTGAATGTGAATTGGTTTTTCCAAATGTGATCAAGGCCTATAATTTCGAGTATCTTTCTAACAAATATCAACCATGGGGAAGTTGTGTTTTCTTGTTGGTACATGGACTTATATATTTTGTTGATGAGGGAAGTTTCTGGTAACTGAATAATGTGAATCCAATATGTAATAATTTGACACATTATCTTTAAACTTATTGGGAATCTGCCCAGTTCACCTAACACAGGAAGCACCATAGCTTTTTTGTGTACTCCAAGTATTTGCTTACATAATTTAATGTATAATTTTTCATGTGGAAACTTATTCGATAAGCAGTCGTCAAAAAGATGTGCTAAATCGAAGGAATCATCCGGTTTGACTTGGTAAGGTAACCATACCTCCGCCCCGTATATCGATATTGGCGTTATCAATGTATCATATAGCTTAGATATGGTACCTGGATTGATGTTGATATTTTTGAATGTTCTTCGTGTGTGTGTGTGTGTGTGTGTGTGTGTGTGATGCAATTGGGAAGAACTGTTGACGTCATATGAGTCATTTTTACGTCGAATATGTCATTATATACAGCAATGTCGTAATAGGTAGAAAGTGAAATTTCATTCTGCTACCTAAAATCGTTTCTGCTCAAGAAGGCAAAATGTCAGGCAAGGGCGGCGGTTCCCCGGGACTAAAATCGAGCTGAGTCAGCAGGATTTTCGATCGATGACGCTGTAGGACTTTCACCAGGGAAAGAGTTATCAATAATGCTTCCAAAGTTTGTTGGACTGTTTTGGAAAGCAAGCACCATCACAGTCTACAGTCTTTAGGTGGTCGGGCAGAAGTACCAAATATGAAACACTCAAGCATAAGTTGGTCTTTCAGGCTGATGCTTTGATTTACTGAACTTTAATCAAAGTACCCTGTAACTCGAAACATAGCTTTTGCAATCCAAAAACAAGGAATGATAACTTTGCTCTAATAATGAAAAGGCAGAGTTTCATGTGGAACATGCCTGTGCCAAATATGAAACAGTTTAATGCGAAACATCACCAACATTGCAATATGGAACAGTGTTTCACAATGCTGATAGGACCATTACGTGTTTCTTCTCTTCTCATCAGTTGTCCGCAAACACTCCTCAGACCACTACAGCAGGTACAAAACTCCGCCGCCAAACTGATTCAGAAAGCAAAAAGATCCGCACACTGCACACCCCTTCTAAAAGTGTTGCACTGGTTACCAACAGAGCGAAGAATCAAATACAAAGCCGCCTGTCTCTGCTACCATGTCATATCTGGAACTGCACCCCGATACCTCTCTGACGTCTTTCAAATATATGTACCCTCCCCTTCTCTTCGCTCTGCTGCCGATGATAGAGCCTTCCGCGTCCCAAAATACAATAGAGAACAGCACGGTGGTTCAAATATGGAACTCTTTGCCTCACCACGTCCGTCACAGCCTCCAGCAGCATTTCCTCAAGACCCTCTTTCATGCATAACAGTAGTTAGTTAATTGATTGTGTAGGCATATTTGTAACGCTGTATTGTGTGCGCGTCGAACATTTGTATGTATATATGTATGTATGTATGGATGGATGGAAGAATGCATGGATGGATGCATGTGTGTATGTATGTATTTATGTATGTATGTATGTATGCATGCATGTTTGTATTGTACCTACGAGTTTGTATGCGCATATACATGTTTATTGTGCATGATTGTGAGTTAAGGACTGAGTGTGTTTCGTATGCGTGTGTGTGTGGATTGTGAAGCGCTTTGTGCAATGAGGAAAGTTTTGATAAATATCCACTTATTATTATTATCATTATTATTATTATCATTATCATCAAATTAGAAATACGTAAGCACCCACTACTATGCCTGCTCTTCCAAAATGAAATAAATTCTGCATCAGTGCTGCCCACAACATTGTAACGTTGTTTCTAAGTGACTGGACTGTATCATTGTGATATTCCTCTGAAAATGTTTGCAACATGTACAGAATGATCATATCAGAACGAAGAAAGAAAGTTATTAGCACGAAGCGAAATTTGAAACTTTACTGTCCGTAGCACAGTTGTATACTGTCTGCGATCACCATCTCGGATACCAATAAATGGTCACTGGAGGTATCTGTTGATTTTTGGAACTTCCTTCCTCTACATCGTTTGAGCAGTGTTTTATAAAAGGCGCTGTTTCATATTTGGTGCTTCTCCCCTTCAGACATTTTCGACCCACCGTAAAAGATTATGACCACTGTGGCCGACCTGTGACAGTGGGAACTTATCAAAAAATGGCCCAGGTAATAATAATAATAATAATGGTACTTATATAGCGCTGAATCTTGTGCATAGACAAATCTAAGCGCTTTCGCACCAGTCATTCTCACGCACGCATAACTCTAAAACTGGAGAAACTAAAGACAAGGAAGAGGCAGGGAAGGGAGGCTATTTTGGGAAGAGGTGGGTTTTAAGGCCAGACTTGAAAGAGCTGAGTGTGGAGACTTGACGAAGCGAAAGAGGAAGTTCATTCCAATTGCAAGGTCCAGAGACAGAGAAAGAACGGCGGCCAACAGTCGAGAGTTTGAATCTGGGTATGCGTAAGTGGAGTGGATCCGAAGCTGATCGTAGTGAGCGAGATGGAGTGTAGAGGTGAAGGCAGCCACAGAGATGGGAAGGGGCTGATTTGTGAATACATTTGTAGCATAGAGTGCTGATCTTGTACTTTATTCGGTGTGAGACAGGGAGCCAGTAGAGATGTTGCAAAAGAGGAGTGATGTGCTCAGATCTTTTCTTTCTGAGGACGAGTCGGGCAGCAGAATTCTGTATGCGCTGAAGGGACTGAATGGATGAAGCAGGCAAACCAGACAATAGAGAGTTACAGTAGTCAAGGCGAGAGAGAATGAGAGAAACGACAAGTCTAGATGTTGCGTCAATGGACAGATATTTCCGGATAGAACTGATGCGCCGCGGTTGACAGTAGCAGGATTGACATGTCTGATTGATAATGTTTTGCATGGACAGTGTGTTGTCATGTACTGCCAAGTTTGATTGTATTAGTTGTAATGGAATAAAATTTTTGTTTAGTTCCTATGATCATTGCTTCAGTTTTGTCCGCGTTCAATTGTAACTTATTTAGAGTCATCCAATTTTGAATATCCAGGAAGCAGTTAGACGTTTCTTGCAAGAGCGACAACAGTTTTTCAGGTGTATCACTCTTCTGGAGTTGAGTCAGGTGAGGTCTATGTTCAAAGATGACCCTCGTGTCACGATTGATGAAATGAAGGAGATCTGGATTTCATCAGGGAGCATCAGCACCACCCTTCATAAACACCTCCATGGAAGGAAGCGTTATGCCGGTTGGGTACCTCACCACTTGACAGAAGAGCAGAAACAGGGTAGGGTTGAATGGTGTACCTACTTGTTGCGACAATTCGATGGCGGACGATCAGATCGTGTTTGGGACATCGCAACAGGGGAAGAAACATGGGTGTACCAGTACGATCCAGATGAAAGTGCACCAACAAATTCGATCGTTCCAAGTGTCATCAAACAAATGGTTGCATGTTTCTTTGGAAAATCAGGACATGTTGCGACTGTACCGTTCCAAGAAAGAATGACAGTAAACTCTGAGTGGTACGTCACTGTCTGCCTCCCAAAGGTCTTTGAAGCATTGTGTGTACGCAGTCCAAGAAGTGGAACAAGATGGCTACTGCTGCATCATGAAAATGCCCGAGCTCACACAGCTGCTGCAACTCTAGACTTCCTGAAAGAGAACAGTGTACAACTGGTCACTCATCCCCCGTGTTCTCCTGACTCAGCCCCTTGTGGTTGGTTTTTGTTCCCTGAGGTGAAGCAGCAGTTAAAGGAGAAAAAAATTCACTGTGCAGAAGGTGCTCGAGCCTTCTTCGAAGATCTCATTATGGACATACCCCAGGTCACGTGGGCTGGCGCCATGATAAATTGGTTTGAGCGGATGATGAAGTGCATACAAGCTGAGGGAGAGTTCTTCGAAAAAGGGGAGTAGGCAGATGATTAGTAACTTTCTTAGAATGGCTGTATTGCAAGACTTATTGAAGGGCCCTCGTATATTCCCTGTTGCTGTGTAATCGAATGCAGTGAACTCTTTGATGCAGCGGATATGACCCCTACGCAATGCTGTTTTTATGCTTTTGGGATGTGACTGGATTACGATTTGGTCGTTTAGCTTTGTTTTTCCTTCTGCGCTTGTTGCGTCGACAGTAACGCACTCCCAAGCCTCTTACCTGTCCTCCACCCACTTCTTGACAATCCCTGAGCCCTCATATCCCCCCCCCCAACCCCCCCCCACCACCACCACACACACACACACACACAACAGGGGCATACACACGTAATTTCATCGCAAAGAAAGATAGAGCAAGCACACACAGGAGAATATATTCTACCTTCTTTATTGAGATTATCTACTGGTACAAGTTCATCTTAAAAAACAAAACAACGAAAACAAATAAAACCAACAACCCACGTTACATGTACATCGTATATCACATTTCTAGACCATCACCGCTATAGTAATACAACCAACAATTGTATTCCGTAAAAAGTGGAATGTACTGTATTGTACTATCAGCATAAGTGCAACAATATTTTGTAACTAACAGTGTGTTACTCTTAAAACAAAATAGTCAAGTTTTACTTGAAGGTACCTACACAATTAAACGTGGTCTATTTTCTGTTGTATGACTTAAAAAAAATCCACACATTCAAATACGATCCATTTCATAATTAAAAGGTTTCCTTCAAAATTCAAATACGATTCTTTTTGTATTGAATTTTTTTTTAAACAATCAGACATTATCCCTTTCTTTCTGGAAAAACCAATTTCAACAAACAGTCAAATAGAACACCTTTTTATACAAGATAATTTCTCTAAACATTTCTGCTCGATCCACTTTTCCGTAACATGATTTCTTTAAACACCAATACATGTGCCCTTTTCTGTCACACGACCTCTTCATACTCTCAAAACAGTTTCCCCTTTTGTGAAAATACATTCTTGTACATCCAGACTATTCCCTCTTTCTGTGAAACACATTGTATTCTTTATGTATTCAACAACACTCCCCTTTCTTTCACTTCACCTTGAAGCCTACTGTCCCAGGTAAGGTATTCATAATCGCTTGGTAGCTAAACAACGGACTTGTTTTTTGAAGATATTTGAACGCACCACTATGACTTGTAACTAGAAGTGCACCACAGTTTAAAATCACAGGGCTCTGGTTTACAAACGATCAGTGTAATATAACAGAACTAAATATAACTGATAAGTTCAGTGAAACAAAAGAAAACCTGTTCAATGTGTTGATGAAAAGATCAGTTACACGTCTAGGAAGAGTAGCTGTTCTTAAGTCAATTCTCTTGTCAAAATCAATTTACTTATGGATTATGCTTCCAAATCCACCAGATGACAGTATTCAAGAATTGCAAAACAATGTGTTTTAATTTTGTATGGGATAAAAACAACAACAGATAAAGTTAAAAGAGCAGTGGCTGTGCAAAGTGCACAAAACGGGGGTATAAATGTTCCGCATATATTCTATCATTCATGAAATCTTTAAAACTCACATGTTTGAAAAAGAATGCTGCAGTCTGTCATATCATTCAAAATGTAAAGAAAAATATTGTTAAAAGATTGTCCAGAAGCTGAAATGTTACAGGAATATGGCCCAATAGTTCTAACAGTTGGAGGTTGTATAATGAACCCCTTTAGGAAAGACGTGTTTCGTATTATTCATAACGTTCTGAACACGATAAGCAAGATATTTTGATGAAACCTTTGTTTTTTTTTGTTTTTGTTTTTTTAAATAACAAATTTCAGATAGATGGTTAAGTCTTGTATTTTGAAGACTGGGTGAGAAAAAAAAGTTTATTATATGAAAGATCTTGTGAAAGTGATGAAAATATTTTGAATATTTATGAATTCCGAGATAAGTGTAATTTCTGCAAGGAAAAAAACCCAGTTCAGCATTATTTGTGGGAGTGTAATCATATACAGCTTTTTTTGGTCAGAATTTGTGAGACATAAAAAGAAAAGTGTTTACATTGCGACAGACTTACTCTTTTATGATGCACTGGTGCTTTTTGTATATAATAAACTAAAACCTGATGGATGTTTCTCATATATTTTATTGATAGCTAAATTCTATGTATACAAATGTAGACTTAGCAAAATAAGACCAACATTGCAATTGTACTTAAAAGATCTCAAACAGGCATATGAAGCAGACAAGTAAGCCTTTTTACATGTGTTTAGAACATAACAATTTTTTTTTAAAATGGGCACTACATACAAGTATGTATAGTATAAGATTAAGCTATACAATATCACCTTGGAATTACGCTCTTGAATATGTATTGTTCTGCTTACAGTATGTTGTTGTACACTTTTCAGTATTTAGAACATCATTATGTCTCTACCCTATACTTTCTAATGCGCAAAGTATGACAATTTTGTATATGTAAATCTTTGTCTGAATTATATCTATCTATCTATCTATATATATGTTTGCGAAAAAATGCACTCGAGTTCTCGATCATTCTTTTTGTGTTATGTGCAACCAGTCGGTCGAAAACTTTTCTGACCGGTGGTTAAATATAGATTTGTTTGTTGTGAACTGTGTCGGGTCTTCAATAATTGGTGAAACCATGGCAAAAAAAAACAAACTCTTTGATATCCACATCCCGGTCAGTTAGTTGTTCGTTTTTATGTGTGTTTTTGTTGTTGTTGTTTTTTAGAAAAAAAGGTTTTGCTCTGGTATGTTTCCAGTAATACAAATTTCTCAAACAGGCTGTGAATCGTAACCAGTAGACATAAATCCTTTAATTTTTTTTAAAACTATGCATTGCAAAGTGGAAAACTTTGAGTTAATCTTTTGTCTCAGGCATATCTGTCAGCTGTGGCTCATCAGTGTGTTTCTAATTACTCATCTTTTCCCTACTTTTTCCCCCATCCACACGGACATAGACAAGTTAGCTCTTTAAAGTACGTTCCTGACGTTAAGTTATAACTGAACAACAAAATAACAACAACAATAACAAAAGCCACCATAACAACAACAACAATACCTACAAGCAGACGATGATACAAAAGGACCAGAAAACAGACGACCCAATAAAACCCCGATCAATCGAGATAGAGTAATCATAGCACCGTTGATCTCGAAAAAAGAGAAACCAAAACAAATGAAAAACGCAAAATTATTTTTCAATGTCATTACTCTTTGTCCTGTGTATATGGACACGTGCACGTGTAGGTATTAAGTGCGTCGATGCGCACGTGGGAAACTATTTCTTTGATATTGGAGTGATCTGATAACGAAATGCTTTTTAGAGTCATTACAGAAACGAATCCAAAACAGCTGTTTGCGAGGGTTTTCTTACCATGGGAAGTACGGACCATTCAGTTGGCAGTTTTGTGATTTTTGGCGTTTGCTTGCAACACATCATAACTAATACAACAATCCCGTATAACTGTATGTGGCAGCCACTACATATCAACACGACCAAGATAAGTGTGAAACAACAACACACTCGGCTACATCATAAAACTAGCCACCTTTAATGGGTGCTTCTATTCTGATATTTTGACACCAAGCTTGTTTTGCATACACTTTGTACAATTCACCACATACATTCATAGATCACAGCTATGATAAGATATATATTTTTTTTCAGTGTGATGATAAAAATCACACTCATACAGGAAACAAAAGTAAAATACACCACAGCCAGTTCCTCATTATGTACAAAAATCTATCACAACCGCTGTCGCCAAAAAAGCAAGGCAGCCTACATTTTCTTCTGATGGCATCAAACAATCTACCAAAACAAACGATATTGCCAAAAGATGATAGAGTCGTACATGATATTTCACGAAAAACAACAACAACAACAACAAAACAAACAAAAAAAGCCCCCCCAAAAAACCCAACACCGAAGGAGGCATGTCCGGAGAAAGAAAAGAACGACATAGCTTTTTCTCTTTGGTTTCAACCGCGCGCTTATGTCTCTCAAACATTAAATCACAGGTATAGAGGTACATGTACACCGAAAAAAAAAAAAAAAAAAATTACCCGACAAGAATACTTCACATATTTGTTTTTGCTCAAAAGCATATCATCCCATACAGAAACGTTATTCCAATGAAGAATGACAGACTTTCAGTTTCCTTTATGATGGCTTGCTGACATGTTTTGCATGTCAACGCTGGGAGTTACATATTTTAATTCTCAAACATTCACAAACGCACGCACGCGTGCGCATTCACGCGCGCGCGCACCCACCCACCTGTCCACACCCATATACACCACGCGCGGAAAAAAAAGAAAAAAAAAAAGAAAAAGAAAAAAAGAAAAAAAAAAGAAAGAACGAAAAAGGTGGAAGATGCCGCGCACGTGGAAAGGAAGGGAGTACATTAAAGCGAAAGGGAAAACTGAGCACGAATTATTTCCCTTCCACCAGGTGCCCATTTATTGTCTGTTGTGAAACATAAGTTGTTTCATATCGCAACTACATTGAAAAACAAACTGAAAATCAAATTTAAACAACTTCAAACACACACACACACACACACACACACACACACACACACACACACACACACACACACACACACACCAACTCACCCCCACTAAGCTCTACTTTTGCCCCCTCCCCTCCTGAAAAAAACAACAAAAAAACAACAAACAAACAAAAAACAAAACACACAACAACAACGCAAAAAAACCCAACAAAACAAAAGCCAAACAACCCAACAATAAACAAACAAAAACACAACACACACACAAACAACACAAACAAAAAACCCAAAAACAAACAAACAAAAAAACAAACAAACAAACAAAAAACAAAAACAAAAAACAAAACAAACAAAAACAGATGCCAACCACCCAACAACAAACTGGACAAAAAGAAACAATTAAAAAACAAAACACACACTCCATCTCTCTCTTTGAGGGCTGGATGTAAAAAAGCAGCTGTGCTCTCTCCACTACCCTGGTGAAATAAAAATTCGTTTCGTTTCGTTTCTCTCTCTTTCTCTCTCTCTCATACACACACACACTGGCGTGCTTTTGAATCTTGTTGTCAAGTGTGTGTGTGTGTGTGCGTGTGTGCGCGCGCGCGCGTGTGCAAATGCATATATGTGTATGTGCTCGGTAAATCTGCAATGGAATGTAACAAACTTTGCGGATAGCTTTTAATGCTGTCACTAACGCTAGCTTTAGCAGAAAAAACAACAAAAAACAATTGTTGATTGTACTGCAATGCGAAAGAAACACGTCCAAGTTACAACAAGACTGACTGCACAAAGGCTATATCGCCTTGGTCAGAAACTGAAAAAATCTGCTGACACGTGTCAAAGTCTTTATACCAACTTAGGCAGTACAATGTTACCAGACCACACCATCTCAATTCCATTATGTTCAACTCTCTATACAAAAGAGTTGCTGTCTTGGGTTCCATATGTGTCGTTTGAAGAATACTGCCGATACCACCGCTCGAACTCTGAGAGAGTGAATTTAGACACAACGTTGCCACGTTACAAGGCCAAGGTGGTTTGAGAAGGTGTTTATGTATGTGCACACTGAGGGAGGTAGATCATTTAAAAACAACAACAACAACTACAACAATAACAACGACAGCTGAATCAAACACAGAATCAATAAAATAATAATGCAACCAGCTACAGACTTGTATGGGTGTATCCCTCGTATTTTTTCAGGGCAGAAAAAACGACTGGTGAGTTACAAGATATTCAGGAACAATACCATCACACACACACACACACACACACACACACACACACACACACACACACACCGCACGGAGGCATCCACAGATAGTTTATATATGTTATACCGGGAATGTCGTAAGGTTGCAAGGGAGGCCTTGTTGGGGAAGGGGGAACGAACAGAAAAAACAAACGGACAAAAAAACAACCCCCACGCCCCCCAAAAGAAAAAACCAAAACAAACCAAACAAACCCCAAAACAACAACAACAACAACAACAACAAACAACAACAAAAACAAACCCAATGAAAACAACAACAACAACAACAAAAATCATGAAGATTTCAGTTAGAGAGATAGATAAACACTCTTTGAAAATAAGAGAAAAAAATAATAGGGAGAAAATGAAACCGCAAGATATCACAAAAACTTGGATTAGTCTATATGCCAGGAAGTGTTGGTCTAACCATGTGTGCCAGCAACGAAAGAAAGACGTGCAGTTTCACAAACAATAAAGAATAATACATTACGATCACAGATATTTTGGCACAGTTCACCATCATTTTGTGTCATTGTAACCAAATTTGGCACATTCTTCTAATATATTCAAGATACAAACATGCATCACATATCACATCAAATAATGTGCCACGTAATCATACATTATACCAATATATATATATATATATATATATATATATATATATATATATATATAGAGAGAGAGAGAGAGAGAGAGAGAGAGAGGCGTTCGCACATCCAAGGTTTTTAGCATATTGTGGGAAGAAAAAGTCAGTAAAGGTGTTTTGATTGTGTACCATTCCAATACCACGCAGTTTATGTCGATACTATATTATCATTTGTTGATTGACTCTCTCTC
>NC_134876.1:92856826-92861826 GCF_041734735.1 Babylonia areolata
CTGGCCTGGGCTGCAAGAGATAACTAAAGCTGTAAAGAAAAAATGAAGAAAAAAACCCAGAAACAATCTTCAACAGTCAGGTAATTAACTGATCTTATGTGATAAAGTTAGACCAATTTCAAAACAAACAAACTGAGAAAGAAAAAAAAATCCCCCAAACAGACACACCATGCAGAAAATAAATCCTGCAGGAAACCGCATCCTAAATTTTAAACTGGTGGAGCAGGAAAGGAACCGAAACAAATATTTCCGACGAAAAAAAAAATCAAGCAACCGAATCTTTACACGAGTTTCTCCACGTTAAAAAGAAAAGAAGAAAAAAAGAAAGAAAAAAAAAGACAAAAAAAGACAGACAGATAGACAGACAGATGCGCGCGCAGACCCCAAACCCCAGACCGACTGACAGAGATAGATAGTTAGACTAGGTACTGGAGGCCGCTTTCGGTCACGACGAAGAAGAAGAACCTACAGGCTGCGGCTTAAGCGGCGGAGGCAGCTGCTGTTTCCCTTGAAGGCACAGTTCCCGCATCTGGAGGAGCGTGGACTCCAGCGAGAGGGCGAACATCTGCGAGTCCGTGTCCATGCATTCGCGGAAGGAGCTGATGTAGAAGCAGATGAAGTCCGGGAAAGGGTTGTAGCAGGCCCCGTAGCCGTCTGGCACGACGGGCCCATAGCACATGAAGGAGTCCCTCCTGGTCGTTGGCACCTGCGGACATGATTGACAATAACAATACAAAAACAAGAGAGGCAAGGCCTTCAAGACTCACTTGTGATAAATTAAGTCCCCTAGCATTAATTACAGAGTAATTTCCCTTTTTTACTATCTGCACCAAAACGTTTGCAAAATAAATAAAAATTCCATGCATAGCAAAAGAAGAAGTTCCTGTTTGAACAAAAGGGGGGGGGGGGAGGTGGCAGGGGGAGGGCGGGGGGGGGGGGGGGGGGGGGGGGGGGGCGTTGTAGTGTAGCGACGCGCTCTCCCTGGGGAGAGCAGCCCGAATTTCACACAGAGAAATCTGTTGTGACAAAAAGAGAAATACAATACAATACAATACAATACAATACAATACAATACAACAACATATCTTTGCCGTTACCGAAGGCACCCCTGACCCCTTTCCCTCCCTCCCTCGGATACACATCTTCCTCTCCCCTATTTCTATGGTGGGTGGAGGTCAACCATTAATTTTGTCCCCAGAAATCATGGGTTGCACATTCGATATAAGCAAAGCAAAGTTTGCTTTGGGTAGGAATTTTCCTTTGTCGCAGCGCAAAGTTTACTTTGGGTAAGAATTTTCCCACGTCAGCAGCACTGTTTACTTTGGGTAAACCTTTTTCTTTGTCAGCATCGCAAAGATTACTTTGGGTGAAAAAATGTTCCTTTTTCAGCAGCGCTAAGTTTACTTTGGGTAGGAGGAAGATGACACAATGGTTTAGACGCTCAGCTGCCAATACAGAGTCCGTGAGTGTGTGAGTTCGAACCCTGCTCTCGCCTTTTCTCCCAAATTTGACTGGTAAACCAAACTGAGCGTCTACTCTTCCGGATGAGACGATAAACCGAGGTCCCGTGTGCGGTACGCACTTGGCGCACTGGAAAAGAACCCATAGCAACGAGAGTGTTGTCCTCTGGCATGTAAAAAGCAATCCACTCTGATAGGTACACAAATATACACGCATGCACTCAAGGCCTGACAAACGTGTTGGGTTATGCTGCTGTCAGGCATCTGCCTAGCAGATGTGGTGTAGCGTATATGGATTCGTCCGAACGCAGTAACTCCTCCGTGAGAAACTGAAACCGAATCTTACTTTCAGTAAAAACGTCCCTTTGTCAGCAGCGCTAAATTCACTTTGGGAAAGAATTTTCCTTTGCTAGGAGCATCAGAGTGAACTTGATCAATTGTGCAACTCAGCCTTAGATCCAAACAACAACAACAACAACAACAACAACAAGAGAGGCAAGGCATTCAAGACTCACTTGTGATACACTTAAAAAAAAAATCTGATCGTTAAAATGTGTTCTGTATTTGTCATTATAAAGCTTCGCGTTTATATATATATATATATATATATATATATATAAGTCCTAACCAGATTCGAGCCCAGCGTGTTCGGGTGAGAAGAAACTGCCTTATCCATTACACTGTCGTGCTCCTCAACTGACGTTCTAAAATTTAACATCTGAACATACTTTTTTAAAGGGCGATAAATCAATTGGGGCATTCGCAGTGAGAACGCTGTTTAAATCATATTATTCTGGTGTATCTAAGGGCAATAAAAAATTCTTTTTAATGGCTATCGCCGCAATCACACTGCAACATTTAGCCGTTTTCACTAGATCTAGATAGATGTACAAGTTTAGTTACACCCGCCGGGAATGTAGTACGACACGGTCGATTCAATTTCTCTTTTCTGTTCATTCTAGTTTTATATGAAAATTTAGTATTTTGTTAAACTAATAACATGTAGAGCCAAGTACAAGTACCTCTAAACGTCGTAAGAAGTGAAAAGGACTTCATTTTGAGAAAAGTCAAGACTGGAAATGTTTTCGTTTCATCGTGATCAGTTCAAGGGTATTAACTCGCATAGTTTTCAATTTTTAACTGTGAATTCCGACTCAGGGCTCAGCCAACAGATCTGTAAAGTCCACTCGTCGTATTGATTTTAGTATTTTCCGAAAAAGACCACTTGGGCGAATGAACATAGTGAACGCCCTGTACACTGAGAGTAAAGCACACAAGCTTTTTATGTATTGAGTATAATTTCAAAATATAATGTTTAAGATGAGATCAGTTTAAAGCAAATTAAGTCCCCTAGCATTAATTACAGAGTAATTTCCCTTTTTTACTATCTGCACCAAAACGTTTGCAAAATAAAACTTCCATGCTTAGCAAAAGAAGTTCCTGTTGTGTCAAAATATCAGATTAAAGTGCCAAGTTTAGAGAATACAAAAAATATAAATATAACCGTAAATGCAGTTTGCATATAATTAGGCTTCATTTAAAATTTTTTTTGTGTGCCCATCCCAGATGTGCAATATTATTTTAAGCAAGATGACTGGAAAGAACTGAATTTTTCTTATTTTTATGCCTAATTTGGTGTCAACTGACAAAGTATTTGCAGAAAAAATGTCAACGTTAAAGTTTACCACGGACACACAGACACACACACAGAGACACACACACAGACACACACACACACACACACACACACACACACACACACACACACACACACACACACACACACACACAACCGAACACCGGGTTAAAACATAGACTCACTTTGTTTACACAAGTGAGTCAGCAAAAACCAACAACCCAACAACAACCACACCTGGCGGAGCTAATCATCATAACTTCCCTTTTTTTACCCTTCATCTTCTTCCGTTCCCAATTACTTCCACCCATTACTTCACTTCCTCTCTCTCTCTTAATTTAGATATTGGATATTGATTATTTTTTTTTTTTATCTCTCTCCGAGATCAGGAACACCACTTGTAAGTGATTTATCTCGATTATAATCACTCTAAGGGAGATGGCTATCTGCTATTGCCGAGATAATCTGACGAGTCTATAAGGGACGAAACTCGAGTTCATCAAGCATAAGAAACGGCTCTGTACCCTTGGCAGAATTCCAATTTCCCCCAAATTGCAATCTTTTGAAGGGTGGGGAAAAAAAAGAAGAAAAAGAAAAATATTCTCTTCCCATCACCCACTCCCCCCAATCCTTTTTCTTCACTTCTTTTGTTGTTTTCTTCTTTATTTCTTTCCTACTCCGTATTATCTTATTTTTTTTCCGCTTTTCAATCTATCATTTTCTAATCCTTTCCTTCCTTTATCCTTCTTCCTTTCTTCATCCCTTCCTCCCCCTTTTGGTCACCTGACTGGTGGACAGTTTGAAGTAGTTGATGGTGGTGAAGGAAGGGTCGCTGAAAAGGGGGACAGTGTCCAATACACCAAGTTCCCGTGCTGCTTCTCGCAAACCCAGAAGATGGCAGTCTATCCCATGGCCCAACACCGTCTGTTAAAAAAAAAGAAAAAAAAAGAAAAAAAAAAAGAAAAAAAGAAAAAAAAGAACAAAAAAAAGAAAGAGAGTGTAGTGTATTACTATTAGTGTATATATGCACACATATGCACATGCACGTACAATTACGCACGCACGCACGCACACACACACACACACACACACACACACACACATATATAAATAAAATTATCTATCTATCTATTTATCTATCTATATATATATAATATGTGTGTGTGTGTGTGTCTGTGTATTCTTTCTTACACACACACACACACGTTCGGAATCGCATTATCTTTTTGCATCGTATTTTCTTTTCTTTTTTTCGTGATTTACCATTTTTTTCCCTGGATTTTACTCTTCCCTAAACTCATCTGATTGTATTGTTCGCTGACCCACACTAATTTTTGTTTTTGTTGTTTTTTGCCCCACACTTTATTGCTTAATGTAAATCTACAGTTTTCACGACTCGTGCGTCATATAAATACATCACTACTTCAGATTGCATAAATCTGCCAGGACTTAAACTGCCGTCGCGTAATCTTCTCCCAAACCACACGGGAACAGGCAACAGTGTGGACGAATGCCCGTATCGACCAAATCTATAGCAAGAGGGGTGGGTTGAAAGGGGGAGGGGTATGAGATGGATGGGCCGCAACTCACGTCTGCCGGTGTCGTGGAAGGCGAATTGTTTCCCCTTGATTTCCCGACATCCCACGCACCAAGAAACAGCCAAGAAGCTGCTCGTTCGTCAAGCGAGTGAATTATGGTTGGTTTTACGATAAAATGGCCAAAGAAGATGGACTTTCTTGGTGTTTTTTCCCCAGAGAGAGAGAGAGAGAGAGAGAGAGAGAGAGAGAGAGGGGGGGGAGGAAGAGGGAGGATTGAAGGATTGAAAAATAGCCATTTCAGTCCATGCGTATGAATTTCAGTTTGTCTTTCAGTGTAATGGCTCCGAAGATAACACGAGCAGTTTA
>NC_134876.1:92866826-92894326 GCF_041734735.1 Babylonia areolata
ATGGGTCTGTGTAGAGGAGAAGAGAGGACTGGCCGTACTGAGTGAGTTAAAAAGAAGTGTGTGTTTGCCCTGGTACGTATACGTATACCGCTTCAGTCTGGGCAATAAACAAGAACAAAGAATAAAAGAGCATATCTTGTGTCAATTGTTCTCTCTCTGTTCATTACAATATCTATACTTTTGACTCCTCTCATTTCTGTGCCGTTCCTTTACCTATCTGTATTTCTTAAAAAAAAAAAAGAAAAGAAAAAAGAAAAAAAAGGTGGAGATCTGTGCTCTGAAGTTCGGCTGGCTGACCAGGCATTCTTTCATCTTACTGTCAGCTCTTCTTCTGATCAATTTCTTACATATTTTTGTTTTGTTTATGTCTTGTCATGTTTGTGGTAATTATTCCAAATATGGAAAAGAAAAATCGTTGTACTCTTTGATTTCCTTGGAGTTCTGGTTCGGTGTTAGACAAACGAAAACGAACGAACGAACCAACTAACAAACAAACGGATAAAAGTGGACGAAGTGTGAAACGAACAAATGAGCAAGAAACAAGCAAAACAGCAGCAGCAGCAACAACAAAAACAACAACAAAAATATATATCGAAGGCCTAAATCCTTCACAGAGCAACAATGTTATGAAAGCAGCGAGATTGTTGCCTTAACGTTTTGTTTAATCTTCATTCTATTCGTGATGAGTTGATGTTGATGACTATGACGTGCACGATAATGACGATAAGAATTATGTTGGTCATGGCTATAACTATGACGGTATTTACGACAATAATGACGATGATAAACATCAACAGCAACAACAACAAAACACTAGAAGGCAACCATAAAGAACTAATGCTGATTCGGGATATTTTGAAGTTAACCGGCCTGTTAATTCTGATGTTCATGAAAATGATAACTAATATGCTGCTAACGAATTATGCTACTGCTGCTGCTCCTCCTTCTTATACTACTACTACTACTACTGATAATGATGACAGCAAAGATAACCGCGATGACGACTATAACAAAGATGAAAGAAAACAACGAACTTGTAGTAAGTCATTTGAAGAGCCAGTTGAATGTAGGCGTCAGGACTGACACCTTCACGTTTGGCAAAATCACGGCCGTATTCCTCGAAGTTCAGGCAATGTAGGTCAAAGTCGTCAATAAGCCTGAAAAGCAAAGTAAAAGATTTTAACTGATGAACACACACACACACACACACACACACACACACACACACACACATGCACGCAGGCAAGCGCACACTCACACATAAGCTTGCACATGACCCATGATTTGAATGCCATTTGGTCTTGTGAAGCTACCACTCTAATATTTCTGCACAATGTCTAACGCAATAACAGACTTGAAAAATCAAACTCGCAAAAGTATTTTGCAACAGGCCCAAGAGTGCTAAGAGCGCAAAATCTTGATTTATTATTCACCTAAAATGCACGTGTTTCCTACTAACCAAGAACGAATCTGATTCAGATAATCACATCAAACCTCACAAAACAAAGTGAGTCTATGTTTTAATCCGGTGTTCGGTTGTCTTTCTCTGTGTGTGTCCGTGGTAATCTTTAGCATTGCCATTTTCTCTGCAAATACTTTGTCAGTTGACACCAAATTTGGCATAAAAATAGGAAAAATTCAGTTTTTTCCAGTCATCTTGTTTAAAACAATATTGCACCTCTGGGATGGGCACAAAAAAAAAGAAGCCAAATTATATGCAAACTGAATTTACTGTTAGATTCATAATTTTTTTTATTCTCTAAACTTGGCATTTTGATCTGATATTCGACACAAAATCAAGAGCAGTCATTTTTATCATTTTTTTTGTTCAAACAGGAACTTCTTTTGCTAGCATGGAAATTATATTTCTGGTGCATGTCTTAGCTGCAGATAGTAAAAAAAGAGAGAAATTAATCTGTAATTAATGCTAGGGGGTTAATTTGCTTTAAACTGATCTTTCTCATCTAAAACATTACATTCTGAAATTATACTCAATACATAAAAAGCTTCTGTGTTTTACTCTCAGTGTACATGGCTTTCACTATGTTCATTCGCCCAAGTGGTCTTTTTCGGAAAATATTAAAATCAATACTACGAGTGGACTTTATAGACCTATTGGCTGAGCCCTGAAGGTCATGGGCAAAAATCAATTGCGAACACATATTTATGCATATTCAAAGCGCGTGTTCATAATCCTCGCGAACGCGAAGGTCGCCATTTCGTTTGAAGTTGTTGACCTGCCCGTTCAATCCTATCTTCAATCGACAATACACGATAACATGTGATGGAAAGTTGGAGAAGGAGACCGTTAGATATTTATTCAGAGAAAGATTTGTGAACGCCTCATCACTTACTGGATTATGCCCCAAACTGCCATAAAAATATCAACAAAATCAGTCGGAATTCACAGTTAAAAATAAACCATGAGAGTGATGAAACGTAAAAATTCCCAGTCTTGACTTTTCTCAAAATGAAGTCCTTTTCACTTCATACGACGTTTAGAAGTACTTGTACTTGGTTAAAATGTTATTAGTTTAACAAAATACTCAATTTTCATATCAACTGTATCAAGTGTATCACAAGTGAGTCTTGAAGGCCTTGCCTCATATGTTTTGTTTTGTTTTGCGCCAATATTTACGGGACATCCTCTCCATTTCTGACCAGCGGCTGCGTAAGGACTGGGAGAAATTCATCGTGTACCTTATGCCTTCTAGGTAAGTACTATTTATCATTGGACCAATAAAAATTGTGCACTTCTTGCAGATTGCTGGAGCAGTTGTGCATTTTTTGCAGACAAGTTTAAGTGTGTGTGTGTGTGTGTGTGTGTGTGTGTGTGTGTGTGTGTGTGTGTGTGTGTGTGTGTGTGTGTTGGTGTCACTTGTTATTGTTGGTTTGCGAATATTTCCTTAATTTATTCATTAATCTTTCATTCGTGAATATTTCTTTCTGTGTTGCTATATTGCATACAGTTTCCGTTATTTCTAATATTTCTTTAAACCGTTCGTTAATCCTTCGTATTTATAATTTTCGTTTGGTTTGTTTATCTTCTTAATTCTTGTTTCTTGTATGTGTTTATCGATTTCGTTCTTTTCTTTCTTTCTCTCCATTTTTTTCCCTCTCTTACTTTATCATATTTATCAAGTTAAGTCATCTTCCCCCCCCCCCCTTTTTTTTTTTTACATCACAAGAGAAATTACCCCGCCACGCCTTCTTTTTTTTCTCTCTGTCTCCCTAACTCCCTGTTTTTCTAGAAGAGGAAAAACTAGATTAATGATTAAAACAAAAATTTCGCTTCTAATCAAGCGTGAACTAGTCTGCTGGTGCAGACAGGGCCCTAAGCTAAGCCAGGGAGGGATATGGGAGGAGGAACAGACGAGCTAGAGAAGGGCTAACAAGAACCCCCACATCCGTCCCCTCCCCCTCACCTCCCCCCCCCCGATACACACCCTACCCCCACCCCACCCACACGCCATTTCACCCCGTTCCCCCCCCCACCCTTACCCACCTCCCGCCCCCCAACCTCTCACCCCTAAAACTTTCTGAAGCTAACCCGAGGCGCTCGACGCCCCGCAAGTCTGCATCCAACTCAGCGAAAATCGGGACAGGGGTGGGTTGGAAGGCAGGGGGGGTGGGGATGGTAAGGGGGCGGAATAGGAGAGGAGGAGGAGGAGGAGAGAGGAAGGCAAGGGTAGAGGCGGGGAGGATGGGGGGGGGGGGGGGGCGGAGGCGGGGAGGGGAGGTGGTGGTGGTGGTGAGAGAGCCTTAGTCCCGTGGGGTGGGAGCGCTATGAACAATTACTTTAGATACTTTGCCCGACTCCCGAAGGGAGCCCCTGGGGAAATTCACCGCTGTTTTCGCTGCCTATTACCCCCCGCCGCCCGCCCGCCCTGCCAAATCAGGGCTGGGGGTCCCTAAACGGCTAAGTGGTCTAAATGACAAGTACTTAGAAGTGGGAAGCTGCCTGCCCGCCTTGAAAAAAAAAAAAAGAAAAAAAAAAAGAAAAAAAGAAAAAAAAAGAGGGTGGGCTGGGAGTAAGGGGACAGCAAGAAATGTTTTTTGGGGGATGGTGGTGGGGATTTGTTGCTGAAATGGAGTGAAGGATGGTGAAAGGAATGGGGGGTGGGGTGGTGGTGATGTGTTGGGAAAGGGGGGGGATGCTAAATTGCTTGCTGCCCGGCAAAGAAAATCAGAGGGGGGCAGGGGGAAGGGGAGGTAGGGAGGGAGGAAGGGTGGGGTGGGGGAGGGGGGAAGGGGAAGAAAGCTGCCGACGATAGCTGTCGCGCGTGCGGCCCTGCTTGATTAATTATGCACCTAGTGCCAGGGAAATAAGCCAATTTGCAGCTTGCTAGGCCGACTAGCGAAAATCTCTTTAATCGTTACGCAGCCTTATTTGATTTCATGGGGGGAAAAAGTGTGGTCTGGGGGGGGCCTTTGATCTCTGCCGCCACTCCATCACGGGACGGTCGGCCATATTGGGAGGGGGAAGGCAAGGCCAGAGAGAGAAAGAGAGAAAGGGGGGGGTGGGGGGGAGGGGGGGCGGAGAGAAGGAGAAAGAGAGAAAGAGAGAGGGGGAATAAAGAGACAGGGAGAGATAGAGCAGGAAAGGGGGAGAAAGAGAGAGAAAGGGGAAAGAAAGAGACGGGAAGAAAGTGGGAGAGTGAGAGCGGGAAAGAGAGTGAGCAAGGACTTCCTCCACGCCTATTCCTTGCCCCCCCTATCCTCCCCGATCGATGGGTGTAATCTTGAGGCGAAGCGCGAGCCCTAATTGGATTTGACTTGAATGGCCCCCATAAGACGCTGGGTTACGGGCCTTTATCGACTCTCCTGCCCGAGAAGATGAGAAGTCTGGAGTCGGGAAGAAAGTGGGGAAATGGCCGCTGCCTGGCAAGAAACGGAGAGAGGGCGAGAGAAAGTGGAAGTGGAAGGGAACCCGAGAAGCCAGCCTCCCAAAACATGCATCGCATGCAGGCAGCGAGAAAGAGGGGGGAAATGAAGGAAGGGTGAGAGATGGGGTTGGGTGGAAGGGGGTCAGGGGCGTGGGGGATGGGGGTGGGGGTGGGGGGTAGAAAGAGGACTTGGCTTGTCTCTGTTGATATTTAGTGTCCAAATATTGACGCCGGAGTATTGGATGGCGCGATCAGGGGAGGCTGACGTCTCCCAGACTCTTGTCCATGCCAGACTCTGGTTTCCCATCGCAATGGAAGGGAGTGGTAGGGAGGGGTGAGGATGGGTGGGGGAATCTCTCCTTCGGGTCCTCTAGCTTGTCGAAAACCCTCTTCACCCTGCCAGGGTCCCCGAGACTTTATTGCCTTTTGCCCTGCCTTGCCAGCCTGTTTGGAGTACCGTCCGGCCCAGGCACTCTGGCTGGCCTGAGAGAAGATCTTCTGACGTGTGGACAGCTCGCTCACACACTCTCACTCTTGCTGCCCGCCTCAATCAAGCTGTTACCGTCGTGCTCAGTGCCTGACATGGGGGTGGGGGGTGGGGGGGGGGGGGGGGTAGGGAGCTGCTGTTAGAAACCCCACTCTTGATCGTCTTCGTTGACAGGACTTTCGCGGTCTTTAAAGAACATGCAAGCGTGAGTCCACATACTGGGGCCTTGATGGACGAGTTTTTTAAAAATTAAAAAAAAATTATTTTTATTTTTTATTTATTTTTTTTTTTAAGGAGAAATCAGTGGATGCCTAAAAGTTCTGCTTGATGGACGAGTTGATTTGCTTGATATAAGTCTGTGACTTGTTTTTTGTTTTGTTTTTCTTGTTTTGTTTTGTTTTGCTCTGTCAGCCACGTCCGCTAATTCGTTCGATTTGAGTTCTCGTTTTTTTCTTACTGTTTATCTATCTGTCTTCATCTTGCACAGAACGAAGGAAGAGGAGAAGAAAGGAGTAAATCAACGAACCAGCTAGTCAATCAGTCAAGTTTAATTCAATCAATCAAACGGTAAATGAACGGAACAATGAATGAACAAACAAACAAACCAGCAGACAGGCAAGCCAGCTACAGTATCATGAATGCATAGAAAGAATGGATTAGATATTGTTTAGCAGTAGACACGAAATCAATCAGAATGTCATAAAATCAACATGATGCAACGAAAAATGAACTACACCACGACAAACGTTTCCTATTGTTCTGAACGCTCAGCTGCTTCTCTGTGACTTAAAAAAAAAAAAATTAAAATGAAGAAATGAATAAGAAACGAAACAGTGGCAATTCCGACAACAATAATCTTTCAAAGTGATGGATGATAATTATTTTAAATGCGCGAAGCTGTCAAATGCGAACTTTCAAAAAGAAGGAGAATACACAAAAGGGGAGGGAGGATGTGAGGATGGAAGATAAGAAAGACGAAAAGAAGGGATGCAGAACAGAAGAAGAAAATGAAGAAGAAGAAGATTGAATTGAATTGAATCTTTAATGGGTAAAGAATTAGGCACAGTAAAGGCCTTTTTACAAAATACAAAAGAAGAAGAAGAAGAAGAAGAAGAAGAAGAAGAAGAAGAAAAGGAGGAGGAGGAGGTAGAGGAGGTGGAAGAAGAAAATTAGACAAATCAGAATGCTAAAAAAAAGAAATGGAAAGACGGTGAAGGAAAAGAAGATAAAAAGCTATCAGGACAGAAAGACAAGAAGAAGAAGAAGAAGAAGAAGAAGAAGAAGAAGAAGAAGAAGAAGGTGATAAAAAAGAGAAAAAATCAAAAACAATGTTGACAAGAAAATAAGTGAAGAAAGGAAGCATAAAAAATAGGAATAAAACGGACACACAAATCACACAACAATTGAACATTTGTTCTCCTCACGTGTCGATATGTTCCGAGGCGTGCTTGAGATCACTGAGCGTTTCTGACGTCATGGTCCAGCGAAGTCTGCGCGGTTCTGGTAACTGGCGCGTTTCCTGCTGATTGGATAATCTGGACTCATGGCGCGATCTTTGGCCAGTGGATGTGGATGGCCATCAAAGATTTGACGAAGCACGAGGATGTGGAGAAGGAAGAGGGAGGAAGAGAAGGAACAGCAAGAAGGCAGGGAGGAGGGGGGTGAGGTGGGGGTGGAGGTCAAGGGGGGGGGGGGGGAGAAAGACATGCTGTTAGTTTGAGACAGGAAACCAACTTGTGAGTTAGTCTGAATTTAGGTTCCACAATATTACAACGATTTTTTTTAACTATCAGATTAAGTTTTTCCGATGACGAAATGATAATATTTATTCTCGTGACGATGTCACTGACAATGGCATGTCTTTTGATAACGATGAAGATGATAGTATGTCATACTGGTGGCAATGCGAAAGGCTAGAGGATGAAGATACAGATACTGTAATGATTAGAACTGCCACTCTGTTCTTTCAAACACAAAGCCAGTTGCTGAACACACACACACACACACACACACACACACACACACACACACACACACACACACACACACACACACACACACACACACACACACACACACACACACACACACACACACACACACACACACACACACACACACACACAATCACGTACTCAATCTTTAATCAGAATGTTTTTTGAAGCCAAGTACACAACGAATCATACCTTGCGACACTTTTTGGTGAATGAATCACAAGTCATTATTTTGAAGAAAGATCACAAATCAAATGTTAAAACTTTGAACAAACTATTAATGAAAAAACAAAAAACAAACCAAATCCGAGTTTGTTAGATATAACATCTGACATCCATTTCAAACTTAAGGTGAAAAAACAAAACCCAAACCAAATCCGAGTTTGTTAGATATAACATCTGACATCCATTTCAAACTTAAGGTGAAAAAACAAAACCCAAACCAAATCCGAGTTTGTTAGATATAACATCTGACATCCATTTCAAACTTAAGGTGAAAAAACAAAACCCAAACCAAATCCGAGTTTGTTAGATATAACATCTGACATCCATTTCAAACTTAAGGTGAAAAAACAAAACCCAAACCAAATCCGAGTTTGTTAGATATAACATCTGACATTCATTTTCGTTTAATGAATCGCTTAATGAATAGGGTTAAGCGGAAACTGCGGGTCTATACTAGAAGTGATTTCACCACACAAATATAACGATGATGATGAGGAGGATAGTTGCAATGATGCCGATAGGATGACCAAACAACTTGAAAATATTAAAAATATCGACGGGGAAAGCTTGACACTGCTTTATTGAACTGATACAACCACTTAACCACCTGATTTCAACTTAATATGGTTATGAATCAGGAAGTCAGAAAACGTAACGCCAGTAATTGACACAGTTTATTAAAACAAATAAAAAGGAACAATGTGGATATCACTATGAGGCTAATCGATTCCGAAAAGATCACCCAAACTAATCTGACATCAATGTACAATAGCATACTTTAAAACGAACTGATTACGAGGCAAGTCCAGACTGCCAAAATGAGAAGACCAGTGCGTCGCGTTTGAAGACAAAGCCAGACGGAAAAGAGCTGCGACAAAATAATGGAAATGCAGGACATAAATTGTCCACTTAAGAACAGCGGTGCGACAAACCTGACCGATGAGTACAGGATATGGCTTTGTTAAAACAAGATCAGTCCCACGCCAACGCAGGACATGGAGTCGACCAACCCAGAAGATCCATGCCTCTAAACTGACCCCAGCCGAGGACACAGATTATTATTTTGAGAAGACTGATGAGACAGACCTGACGTGAGGCCTTATTAAACCGAGAAAACGGATGAGACAAAACCGACCCGGGTACGGGACGTTTGGGAAGACTGATGAAACAATTCAGCCGCTTCTTCGGAGAAGACAGATGATCTAAATCTTGTCCAAGCACGGGAAAAGGCATTATTAACCTGGGAAGACCGATAACATAAATCTGACTCAGTAGAGGCAAGGGGTTTGTATCAAACGGAGAAGATGGATGCAACGAGCCAGGCGTTAGCGAAGAGGTAAATGTCACTGAACCGAGAAGACCTATGGAAACAGACCCAACCTCAGCACACGACAGAATCTTGAGGAAGCTGAGACGGTCGAGATAAACCTGACGGAGTTGCAGAACAAATGATTATCAAGATGCAATGATAAGAATACAAACAAAAGATAAAATCGACATCAGAACAGAATATGATAAAGGACTGATGTCTTAGCACCAAAGCCAGCTTCTTCTCCCACCCATTCCGAAAATCAAAACGTATGCGTTCTGGGAAGACATGGTGTTAAATCTTACACATGGACAAGTCATCACAAACATTAACATAAAACTGTAGTGCGTAACTTTGCTCTGTTAGAAATAGACATGCTGTCATAAAACGCTCCCTGATTGACATGCATGAATATTCAGGGAAAGAAACCCAAGGTCATTAATACTCACACAAAGGACAAGGCGTGTTCCACGAGTTGCACGAGTGCGATGCCTTCTGCCACAGAATGCTCGTAGTTCATTCCACAGGCTCCGTCCTCTGACACCACGAACTGCGCATGGAAATTAAGAAAGGAAGAATGTGAAAGAGAAAGAAAGAATGAAGGAAAGCTACAGAAGAAGGAAAGAAAGGAAGTAAGCCAGAAAAAAGGAAGAGTAAAATAGCATATACAAATGGCGAATAAAAAAAGAAAAGAAAAAAAGATGGTTAACAAAGAGAAAAAAATGAGAACGAAATAAATAAATTATCAACAAAAAAAGAAAAGAAAAAAAAAGAGGAATGAAGGAGGAAGGAGGATAGAAAGATAGACAGAATGAAAAGAAAAGGGGAATAGAGAAAGAAAGAAAAGAAGACGAAAGATTTCTGAAGTGATTTTGAGAAAAGCATCATCCAAGCCTCCTCGGATTCACTCGATGAAAAGAATCAGTCATTACGGACCTTATAATTCATGCCCCCGCGAGCATTACAGAAACGTAAAACTGTCACTTGCTCATTAACAGTTTTCGAGTTATCCCCACCCCGCACTGAAGTGAATATGATTTTTTTTCATATAGATATATATATATACATATATATATATATATATATATATATATATATATATATATATATATAGATATATAAGAAATCTGATATTGTTGTTATCAGTTTTAAATTATTTCATTCTTTTTCTTAGTTTCCTCGTAAACAAAGAAAGAAACAAACAAACAATCAAACAAACAGACACACAAACAAAACTAGTTATCACGTGCAAGATCCGTGCGGAACCGATGCCAGACAATAATTATGGAGAAGATTCCAAAGGCAGCCATAGCATGTTTCTTATACTGCACTCTCTTGTTTCTGCAACTGCAGGTTGATCCTACGTCATCGTAATGCTTGTCGCTCAATGGCGGAATCCATGTTGTTGTTCCGCCACTTAACATACGCCAGACGTACCGTTTTTCAAGTGGCAGAAACATAAAGGGACCACACTTCGTGAGGAACAAGACTCTGGGGGTGTAACTGAAGATTCTACCATGCACGCGTCTCAGCAATTCTTTCTTTGTTTCCGCCTCTTTCTTTTTGTCGTCTGTGTCACCGTTTCTTTTTCTCTCTTTGTGAGCGCATCCAAGACGCTCACGTACGTGCTCATCCACACACAGACACACACACACACACACAGACACAGACAGACACAGACACACACACACACACACACACACACATACAGACACACACATCACGAATGCGTGCACAGGTTGAAACTATATTTCACTGTTATTTGACGCTTTCATGTTATACAACATTCCAGAAATCAGTTTCGAAAGTAAAAGATTTAAGAATCTGTTCTTGTTTTACTTTTTTTTTTCAAAAAAACGTCTTTGTTATATTATTATTATTATTATATAAAAAGAAGAACAAAGAAAGAAAGAAAGAAAAAAGAAAAAAAAAGAAAAAGAAAAGAAAAAAAAAAAAGGTTTGCACAATAAGCTGAGCCGGTGTCTAAATGCCATGGTATGTAAGACAGCCAAGGAAGCCATCATACGTTTTCTTGCACATCTGTTCCTACGACTAATGATCCTCGGTCGTAAAGCCAGCCTCTCAATGCCCAAGTCAATCTCTTTCAGCCACAGAACACACGCCAGACGTACGGTGTTCCTAGTTGCAAGGCTCAAAGGGACCACACTTCGACGGAAACCAGCCTCTGGGGTGTAGTGAAGGTTCCGCCACACACTTAATTGTCTCAGCAGTTCTGTGTTTCCGCCTCTCTCTCTCTCTCTCTCTCTCTCTCTCTCTCTCTCTCTCTCTCTCTCTTTCTCTCTCTCTCTCTCTCTGTGTGTGATGGGAGCTGCGATACGTAGAAATGTGTGTGTGTGTGTGTGTGTGTGTGTGTGTGTGTGTGTGTGTGTGTGTGTGTGTGTGTGTGTGTGTGTGTGTGTGTGTGTGTGTGTGTGTGTGTGTGTGTGTGTTTATTATGTATTTGTTTATTCAATTATTATCAGTATCATTGTCATTCATAATATTCCTTTTAATTCAATTTATTTCAATCTAGTTTAATTTCATAATTTTTTAAAAGCTTTTTTATTTTCCCATTTTTATGACATATGGACAATTGACATGAAGACATAAATGAATAAATACATATACTGGGAAAAGAGAAAAGACAAATCTGACAAAAACATAGTAACAATAGGAAAATAAAACAAAAATAAACAACAACATAAAAAAACAAAACAACAACAACAACAAACAAACAAAAAACAAAAACAAAAACAACCCCCCCAAAAACAAACAAACAAACAAACAACAACAACAACAACAAAACCCACACATATAATTGACATACACATATAACATTCTAAGCAAAAATAACTGAGAATGTTTGAATAAGTCAATTTAAAAAAGTCTTCAAAAAAAGTAATAGATATCCATATCCCTACTTATCAACTTGCACCATTTTTTCAACATCTAACTTAGTTGTGTTTTTATTTCCATACATGATTTGAAATATTGTTTTTATATGTTGTTTCTAATTAAAGGTAAGTATGGAAACCATTTTATTTTGAAGCTGTGTGTTTCACATGCGATCTTAGCGTTATATTCTTCGATTTTGTATCTTGAAACAATGTAATGTTCAAAAGCGTGAATTTTTGGAAGGCATTTATCTAACTTACATTTATATATATACATCTTCCCCAGGAGGATTAATAAATCAAGCACTGAGTCTGTCTTCATATCAGCATTGAAACCAAACAGTATTATACATTCATTGAACTTCAAATTTTCACACACTGTACAGTTTATTTTTAATAGTTCTTCTAGACTTACCCAAAAGCGTTTCGAGTAATGGCATCGCCAGAATATATGTTCAACACTATCTTTTACTTCTAAACAAAAATCACAATCACTACTGTTTACAATTCCCATTTCCTTTAAAACAACATTCGTTCCAATGATTCTATGTAATATACGAAATTGTAGCCACCTTAGTTTTATGTCTTTAATTTTATGAAGTTTGGTATAAGCTTTTACCCAACTAATATTTGTTCCCAGTTTCTCAGACCACTTGTGACAGGATTTCGGGGTTGTATCATCAAATGCTAGAACATCATAGTATCGCTGTGATCCTTTAGGTGTCGAGTATATTATTTTTAATGCCCGTGGTGTATCAGGAAAACTGTGGGTTGTTGGAACATTAAGACCTACCTGTTCCATGTATTTTTTGATTGCTCTTAAGCAATCATTGTACGCCAGAAAATGTACATTCAGTTCATATTTTCCACAAAAATTCGTTTTGTGTAAGAAAGTGTCCATTGTCATTCAGGAAATGCCAAACACAGTATATACCTTTATCAACCCAGTCTCTATGATTTATAGTACTATTTCCAATCTTAAAGTTTTCGTTATAGAAGACTGGTTCTGACAGAAGATCTGATTTAGGTGTAACCTGACATAATGATATACACTGAAAAAAGGAGAAATAATCTGAACTACCGCTCGCGAGCTATAGCGCAGTCTCTCTGCTTGTTGTTCTTTTCTTTTTTCCCCCCTTTGTTCCATTCCTTCTCCCTTCACAGATTCGAGACCAGAGACTATGAATAGAGGAGGAGTTCCTGGTATTGTGTGTGTGTGCGCGTGTGCGCGCGCGTGAGTGCACGTATGCACGTATACGCGGGCGCACCTGTGCTCGTGGATATTAGAGGAAAAATAAACAAACAAACAAAAAAACAAAAAAACAAAAACAAAACAAACAAACTTTCTCGGTTATAGCAAGAAAAGCAAACCCCCCCCCCCCCCCCCAAAAAAAAAAAACCCACAAAAAAAACAAACAAACAAACAAACAAAAAAAAAAAACAAACAAAAAAACCCATACATATACACATACATACATATACATATATATCTATATACACATACATACACATATCTATATATGCATATATGTACACACACACACACACACACACACACACACACACACACACACACACACACACACACACACACACACATATCGTGCGGTAGTTCAAATTCATGACATGCGTGCGTTTGGTTCTTTCTTATAACGAGTGGCAGCACTTGTATATGCGTGAGAGTGTGTGTGTATGCGTGCGCCTGCGTGCGCGCATGTATATTATGGCATGTGCAAATGTCTGTATGAGTGCAGATGAAATTTAGTTAACATTGCAAAAAGCTGTGCCAGCGTCCTCAGCATATTGTCTCGTCAGCATAGCGAACCTTAACCAAACAAACAATAAAGCAATTAATCAATCAAGAAAAACCAGAATCAATTACTGAACCAACCATGCACTTAAGCATACATATAGCATAACAAAACAGTATGCTCAGTTCGAATCACCCACGAACTCCACAAATCTTAGGAAGTAGTAATAATAATAATTATAAAAAGATAATAATATTAATAATAATAAAAAAAATTACATGCCAATCTAAGAAAAAAGTGGAAAGTGTACATAACTTAACATGTAATGTCCATGACAAAATTTTGCACTCTGAAGAAACATTTCGAAGTGACCCCCTTCAGTAAAATAATAATAATAATAATAATAATAATAATAATAATAATAAGAAGAAGAAGAAGAAGAAGAAGAAGAAGAAGAAGAAGAAGAAGAAGAAGAAGAAGAACAAAATAATAATAAAATAAACCGTATACATAGCATCAAACGTCCATGACAAAAAATTTTGCACTCTAAAGAAGCATTTTGAAGTGACATCTTACAGTTAGTTAATGGTCCAGCTGGAAAAAGCAAACAGTTTAATTTCATAATGCTATGATATAGTAGTAGTAGTAGTAGTAGTAGTAGTAGTGGTAGTAGTAGTAATGATAATAATAATAATTATTATTATCATAATCATCACCATTACTATCGTTTTTGTTGTTGTTGTTGTTATATTTAATCTATTATTATTATTATTTATTCATTTCCCCCAGGGCCTGACTAACCGCGTTGGGTTACGCTATTGGTCAGGCATCTGCTTGGCTAATGTGGTGTAGCGTATAATATGGGTTTGTCCGAACGCAGTGACGCCTCCTTGAGCAACTGAACTGAATTGAACTGAGCTTTTCCACGACTTTGAAAAGTTTGGATGACGACATGGCTTGACGCTGTTGGCCAACCCTCTCGAACCCCCCACCCCCCCCCACCCAATTCCGTGCACTAACAAAGCAGTTCCATGAATTGATTTAAAGGGATGCGCCTCGATGAGCATAACCACACCGCCCCCCCCCACACCCCCTCGTTAATGTCAGTGTGTGTGGGTGGGCAAACAGGTCTTGAGGGCACTGTATTATTCGTAGGTTTTTGTGATTGCTTCTGCCTGATAGGAAATCACAGAGAATTCGAACTGATTTAATGTGGCCAGTCTGCGGGATGGCGAGGTCATCTTGATCTTCCTTTTCCCCCGTGGCTGTGATTGATTTTCTCTCGAAGTTTCTTGCTTTTTCTTTATATTATGTGTGTTGAGTTTCTGATCTAAACAGATATGTATAAGAATGAAGGTGTTATTTAATATGATTCGATGGACCCTGTGCATGTGTATGTTTGTGTGTTTGTCTCTCTCTCTCTCTCTGTATGTGAGTGTGTGTGTGTGTGTGTGTGTGTGTGTGTGTGTGTGTGTGTGTGTGTGCGCGCGCGCGAGTGTATGTGTGTGAGAGAGACAGATAGAGAGTGAAAACCAGACACAACAGATGAAAAGGTGCTAAGCTGCTAGTCTGACCCGACGCCTGATACCAACCACACACATCGAGAATCCCAGGTCCCTTACCAGCTATGGCCTTCAACAAACAAGCTCTCAGCTATAAAGCTCCCCCTACTCACTGTCCGAATCCATCTGCGCCGGCCGACCACAGACCATGCACACTCCTGCAGACAGTAAAAGGACCCCCCGCACACCCCTCCCCCCGCCCCCACCACTCCTCACATCAAATCCAATGAGTCCATGGGGGCTCCTATCGGTCACGACACAGGACTCAGTTTCTTTTGTTTTTTGTTTTTTTGTTTGCTTTGAGCGCAGATACCAAAATGCACCGTGTGAGTCGTTTTTTTTTGTGAACTGGCAGAAGAAAGGAGTAGTGCTGGACACGGTCATACAATGCCTTATTTGCCACGAAGAAAGGAGACCGAGAGAGAGAGAAAGAGAGAGGGAGGGGGGAGGGAGAGAGAGAGAGGCAGAGAGGGAGAGAGAGAGAGAGGCAGAGAGAGAGAGAGAGAGGTAGAGAGGGAGAGAGAGAGAAGGAGGGAGAGAGAGAGACAGAGAGAGAGAGAGACAGAGACAGAGAGGGAGGTAGAGAGAGAGAAGGGGAGGGAGAGAGAGGGAGAGAGGGACGGGAGGGAGAGAGAGAGACACACAAGGGGAGAGAGAGAGAGGGAGAGAGAGGGGGAGGGAGAGAGAGAGGGAGAGAAAGAGAGGGAGAGAGAGAGAGAGATGGAGGGAGAGAGAGAGAGGGAGGGAGAGAGGGGGAGAGAGAGAGGGGAGAGAGAGAGGGAGGGAGAGAGAGGGAGGGAGAGAGAGAGAGAGGGAGGGAGAGAGAGGGAGGGAAAGAGAGAGAGTGAAGGAGAGAGTGAGAGGGAGAGACAGGGAGAGAGAGAGAGAAGGAGGGAGAGAGAGGGAGAGAGAGAGAGAGGGAGGGAGAGATAGAGAGAGGGAGAGAGAGAGAGGCGTGGAGGAGGGTCGAGCAGCAGGATGTGAAGGAGACAGGGTGGGAGGAGGGACGGTGTGTTCCGTTGGTGGCGGCACTGATCTATTTTTATTGGTCGGATCGGTCCGGGAAGCGAGGGATTACGACTCTGGAAGCAATGATTCTCTGGAGAGTCATGTCCGTGGCGCTAGGGATCAGTCGGAGCGGAAGACAAACAGCCTCTATGTTCCATCCCAGTCTGTTGCCACCCCTAATCCCCCTTACCCTACCCTTATTATCCCCCTCCACTGTCCTTCCCAACTGCCGTTCTGATTGAAGATTTCAAATCATTTCATGCACGCGCGTGAGTGAGTGTTTGGACAAAACTTCAAGTGCCAGAAAAGTCTTCCCCTCTTTTTCCTAGACAGATATATAACAATTAAATTTTAACGATCACAAACAAACAGAACCAAAGATGAAACAATATATATGTTGGATTGCATTTTGTCGCAACAGATTTCTCTGTGGGAACTGCTTTCTATGAAGAAAGCATATATCCATAGTGTAGCACCACCAATTTTTCAACTGTGTGCGTTGATAATGCCTTTCATGCATCGATTGAAAAGACAGCTTCACAGCCAACCGCTATTACCGCTACGGCGTGGACAAAATAGTCAAGGGCAATGGATTATCCACTGCCTGATTGGTGCTAGCTGAGAAGAAATCAGAGATGATTTAAAAAGATTTAGTGAGGCCAGTTTGTAAAACGTAAAGGTAATCATAATCTTCTTTCACAATTATTCTTTCCTTCGTGATATATATATACGAGGGTCATTCAATAAATAAGGTGAATTTTTCGGTATAAGGACTTCTAATACAGATAGAAGCTTACTTTTTTTTCCAACGTAGTCTCCCAGCACTGTCACACACTTTTCCCATCTGTGCACAAGCTTCCGTATTCCCTCAGCGTAAAAATCTTTGGACTGATGTCTCAGCCAGTCGCTCACAACACTTTTGACTTCATCGGCACACACCGGCAGCTGACCTTCGAGTAGCCAAGGTCATCATGGACAATTTTGTGTGCTGTCCCAACAGATAAGCTCAAAGTCCTTGCAATGTCATCCACTGTCACCCTTCTGTCAGACTGAATGAGGTCATTGACTGATTCGATCACCTCAGGAGACCTCACTTCTGTAGGCCTTCCAGGCCTGTCTTCATCCTCAACACTGCTCCGTCCTTCTTTAAACAATTTAGCCCACTTGTAGACATTTTTTCGGCTGAAACATGTGGCACCATACACAGTTGACATTCTCCTATGAATTTCAACTGGTTTGCACCCTTCAGCAACCAAAAACTTGATAACTGACCGCTGTTCAATCCTGGAGCATGCTTCTTGGTCGGCCATCTTTGTTAATCGCCAAAACTCTCAAAGTTTTTTTTAATCTGCAAAACAAATTAAATCCATGTGAAAAAGAATTAAAAAAAGAAAAGAAAAAAAGTAAGCTTCTATCTGTATTAGAAGTCCTTATACCGAAAAATTCACCTTCTTTATTGAATGACCCTCGTATATACATATTATATCTCATGGATGGGGACTGCCTGTTAAAAAAAGAACCTGATAGACAGAAGGAAGAGGTTCTAAAATGTCTGAGCCATCTTCACACACCCTTTGAAATATACGCAATGTATTTTTTATTCAAATGGAAGTTCAGACTCTAAGCACCATAATTTGATTTGTTTTGAAATGGAAGTTCTGGAGGGAGAAGTACAAATTTTGAATCCACTCTCTATTTGTATGTAACGAATGTGTGTGTCACGCGTACGCAAGTCTGTATATGCATGCGCGAGTGTATGCTTCTATAATTATGTTCTGTGCACGTGTATGTGTTGACAAAAGTCAGAGCCAAGAGATGAAAGGGGTAAGCTTCAATGTGACCCGACATCTGCTACCAGACACAGATCGAGAATCCCAAAGGGCACACCCCATGAGCTCCCTACCCAGCATCGTTCTCCGACAACCAACTAGCTCTCAGCCATAAAGCCCGCTCCTCAACGTCCGAATCCATCTGTGCTGGCCAGCCACAGACCAAGCACACTCCCGCAGACAGTAAAGCCTCCCCTGCTCCCCCCCACCCCCTCCACACGTCAAATCCAATGAGTCCATGGTGGCTCCTAAAGGCCACGACACAGGGCCTCGTTTTTTTGTGTGTGCAGGCATCAGAATGCACCGAGGGCGTCGTTTGTGTGAACTGATGCAAGAAAGGAACCTTGCTGAACACGGCCGTAAAGCGGCTTGTTAGGCACGACGACAAACGGATCCAGAGAGAGAGAGAGAGAGAGAGACAGAGACAGACAGACAGAGAGAGAGAGAGAGAGAGAGAGAGAGAGAGAGAGAAGGGCTATGGCTGGTGGGGGAGGCTGGAGATGAGAAGTGATGTGAGTGAGTGTACGGAACGTGAGAGAGACCAGGGTGGTGGGAAGTGGTGTGCACCACTGGTGGCGGCGCAGATCTATCTTTATTGGTGAGACCTGTCCGGGAAGTGAGGGATTACGACTCTGGAAGCAATGGTTCTCTGGAGAGTCATATGCGTGGCCTGAGGGATCAGTCGGAGCGGAAGACAAACACACTGCCGACCTCTCTGCTCCTTCCCAGTCTGTGCTTTCCCATCTGTCCTTCCCTCCACCACCTTCCTTCTCATATCCCAGTCCCATACCCCCCCCCCTCCCCAACCCCACACCCCCCCATCTGTTAACTCTCTCCATACGAACGGCGAAAGAGACGACGTTAACAGCGTTTCACCCCAATTACCATCATCAAAATATTGCAAGCGAAGGCTCTTATACTGAAGACGTGAATGTTGACAAAGAATACCACAATTCTGACGACGGAAGCTAAATGTTGGGTCATTGAGACACCCACTGGACATCCGAGGGGTCTGTGTAGAGGAGAAGAGAGGACTGGCCGTACTGAGTGAGTTAAAATACTGTTTCAGGAGAAGAGTTCAAATCAGTTCATGTATGTATGACTGAGTGTTCGGTCAAAAAAGGTCATGTGTCAGAATATATTTTTTTCTTGCTCTACACTGAAATATCCGTTCAGCCTTTAACAATCACATACCAAATGGATGAAAAATCAAACCTTTTGAAGAAGTGGCAGTGTATCGGCTTGATTTCTTTATGCAGTTTGAGATTACCCAATTAGTGGAAAAGAAGAACAATTCGAGTTGTTTTGTCATATAAATTGAGGTTTCTGAGTTTGATGCATGAGCAGGTTGAAGAAATGATGCTGATATTTCTGCAATTTTCCAGCTAACATAACATTAACCCCATTACTGCCATCTTCATTCCAGTGTCATCAGCTGACATAAACTTACCCCATTATTGTCATCTTCATTCCAGTGTCATCAGTTGACATAACACTTACCCCATTATTGCCCCATTACTGCCATCTTCATTCCAGTGTCATCAGCTGACATAACACTTACCCCATTATTGCCCCATTACTGCCATCTTCATTCCAGTGTCATCAGCTGACATAACACTTACCTCGTTACTGTCATCTTCATTTCAGTGTCATCAGCTGACATAACACTTATCCCAATACTGTCATCTTCATTTCAGTGTCATCAGCTTACCCAATTATCGCCCAGTCATGGCTATCTTCATTCCAATGTCATCAGCTGACATAACACTCACCCCATTATTGCCCCATTACTGTCATCTTCATTCCAGTGTCATCAGCTGACACAACACTTACCCTATCACTGCCATCTTCATTCCAGTGTCATTAGCTGACATAACACTTACCTCGTTACTGTCATCTTCATTCCAGTGTCATCAGCTGACATAACACTTACCCTATCACTGCCATCTTCATTCCAGTGTTATTCCTTCAAAGAGATAAGACCGCATGAAACTATCACACAACAAACCAGCATAGGACAGTGGATCAGACTTGAAAAATTACAGCCTGTAGATTTATTTCTATTTCATTGTGGTGATGTGGGGGTATAGAAGTTGTGTGGACGGAGGGTCTTGTGAGGAAGGTGTGAATTCTGGCGCCGTCCATCTGAACTCGGCTTTTCCCATTCTGTTAAGATAATTCTGCATCTCTGTCATCGTTTCTTTTTTTTATATAACATCGATCGGAAGTGTTCTTTTGGGATGGCCCCTTAATGGAACGGCTTTTCTTTCTCGTTTGTCATCCTCCCTATGCTCGTGTTCCTTCCTGCTGCGTTTAAGTGCACATCTCTTCTTGTCCCTTGTCCCTATTCTTTCTCTCTTTGTCTCTGTCTCTGTCTCCATCTTTATGTGTGTCTCCTCCCTCTCTGTCTATCTGGTTAGCCTGGTTAGCTCAGTCGGACGTGCACCGATCGCGGTCACCAAGCATATAACAAACAAATGAAACAATAAACAAATAAAAAAGATAAGATAAGATAAGATAAAAATAAAGTAAAAAAAAAAAAGACAAAAAAAGACAAGATAATTTAAAAAAAGCATTTTCGCAACCCATCTTGTTGTCGTTCTGGTAGTGCCGGTGTAATGTCCGGTCGCCTCCTCTTACTTGGTGTCGAATGTATTTAACGAAAACCATCATCATTATCTCTCACCCATTGTCTGTCTCTTTTAAAATTTTTTTTTTTTCTTTCTCTTTTTTTTCTTTGTCGCGCGCGCGCGCGCGCGCGCGCGCGTGTGTGTGTGTGTGTGTGTGTGTGCGTGTGTGCGCGCGCGCGCTCGTTATGTATGAGTGTATGTAATCGTGCAAGCTGGTATATCTTTCGTTAACTTATGCGCAAGTGATGTACATCATCTTGCTTTTTGTTATTGTTGTTGTTTTGCTTTTGTCACAACTACAACTCATACTACTTCGTCTGCTGCTGCTGCTGCTGCTACTTGCCGTAACTTATGATGCTGTTGTTGATGATGATGATGATGATGATGATGATGATGATAATATTAATAATAATAATAATAATAATTATTATTATCATCATCTTCAACATCTCTGATATATCTTTTGTTTTACAAGAACTCAGTCACAGAGTCTCCCCCCCCCCACCCCGCCACCCCCCGAAAAAAAAAGAGGCCATTGCATATCGAGTGGTCGTTGAACTGACTGATCGACACACCGAACCACAACTAGAAAAGCACGGCACGGCAGTGCAGGGAAGGGCATGGCAGGGTAGGGCAGGGCAGTGCAGGGCAGGGCAGGGCAGGGCAGGGCAGGGCAGGGACGGACGAAAACACCCAAAGGAAACCGAGCGCACGATCAGCCAACCTTCAAAAGGAAGGAAGGAAGGAAAGGACTCTGCCGCCTCATCATCACACTCCACAAGGCTCCAGAAGGGGCTGCGGAAGGCTAGTGAACGGTCACTGCCGGTCAGTCTTTTGTCTTCAGGAGTGGCGGGGAGAGGGAGGTGAGCTGTGGGAAGTGGGGAGTGGAGAGTATAGGGGCTACGGTATATACAGGATGGATGGATGGATGGTTGGGTTTCTTCAGAGTGAGGTAGGGAAAAGGACACAGGATGAGAGTTCGTTGGTGGGAGGAGGATGAGTGTGTGTGTGTGTGTGTGTGTGTGTGTGTGGTGGGAGGGGACAGAGCTAGAGAGAGAGAGAGAGAGAGAGAGAGAGAGAGAGAGAGAGAGAGAGGAGACGGACGGGCAGAGACAGAGGGAAAGACAACGATTTATGATACCAGAGAGATACAGACAGTCACAGAGGGAGACATATAGACAGATATATATATATATATATATATATATATATATATATAGAGAGAGAGAGAGAGAGAGAGAGAGATAAATGGAGAGACAGAAAGAAAGAGAGAGGAGACAGACAGATAGACAGCCAAAGACACAGAACTTGGTGAAATAATTCAGTGATACACATGTCACATAGAAGCATGGGAGAGGGGGGTGACAGAAACTGAGCCAGAGAGACAGAACTACAGAGTGACGACGAGACAGACAGACAGACAAACAGACAGACAGCCAGACAGCCAGCCAGCCAGACAGACAAACAGACAGCCCCTCAGTTAACGGCACCCTTGCCTGTCCGTCCCCCCCCCTCCCCTGACACTGTCGAATCGCCCAGATGAGACAGCGCAAAATAAAGACTGACACCCCCTCCTTAATTGAATCGGCAGTCCAGGAAATTGTTCATTACCACCTTCTTCTGCTAAACGTCGTGACACAAATAGAGCTTCCCCGTTCGGCCCGCCAGTACCCAGTGAAGACGTCGGCCCACGTCCAAGGATCCAGATATTCCGGGGGACTTCAAAAATTGTCAGGTTTCAGCGTCGTGGGAATCATCTGTGGAATTTCAATTCGGGTCGACCGACATGCGTGTTACTAGTAACTGCGCGCAAAGTCATTAGTGGAGTCCTAGTTTTGCCTACTTTTTTTTCTCTCTCTCCAAGATTCACTTTCTTGGTATTAAACGATGTACAGAATGAATTTCTATATAGTAGTCTCCCTTCACCACACACACACACACACACACACACACACACACACACACACACACACACATTCATCCGTGCTCGAAAGCGCGCGCGGACACACGCACTCCCACAGCCAGACACATAGACACCTTACAGTCCTCACACCCCCAACCTACCTGTATGGTTTTGTCAAACCAACGGTTGCGGGTGTTGCTGACCGTGCCCTGCCCGTGGAGCATCTGATGGGCCACGTCCACCAGCCCGTCCTCCCCGCCCTCAGCCATCATGGGGGTCGGCACCGCCGCCTTGTCCAGGCACAGGATGAACAGCGAGTTCTCGATCACGTCCAGGTTGTCCGCGTTTATCATTTCTGATATGGAAAAGAAAAGAGAGATAAAAAAACAAACAAACAAACATAGGGCTATTGAAAACTGTGGTTGCTGAAGATGCTGAGCATAAACTTCGCATGTATCATTTCTGATATGGAAAAGAAAAAAAAAAAGAAAAAGAAAAGAAAAGAAAAGAAAGAAAGAAAAAACCCAGGAAAAGACAAACACCTTTGGGTTTGTAAAATTTTGGTTCATGAAGATGTTGAACTTAGTTTCAGTTTCAGTTTCACTTTCTCAAGGAGGCGTCACTGCGTTCGGACAAATCCATACACGCTACACCACATCTGTTGAGCAAATGCCTGACCAGCAGCATAACCCAACGTGCTTAGTCAGGCCTTGAGTGCATGCTTACATATATTTGTGTACCTATGAAAGTGGATTTCATTTTACGTAATTTCGCCAGAGGACAACACTCTCGTTGCCATGGGTTCTTTTTCAGTGCGCCAAGTGCGTGCTGCACACGGGACCTCGGTTTATCGTCTCATCCGAAAGACTAGACGCTCAGTTTGATTTTCCAGTCAAACTTAGGAGAAAGGGCGAGAGCGGGATTCGAACCCACACCCTCACGGACTCTCTGTATTGGCAGCTGAGCGTCTTAACCATTCTGCCACCTTCCTCCTTGAACTTAAACTTCGCATTTATCATTTCTGATATGGAAAAGAAAAACGGAGAGAGAAAAACACCTCCATAGGACGACTGCAAATTTTTGGTAGATAAAGATGCTGAACTTCAAACTGCTCAAGCCAGTAATGGTCAGAAAACAAAAGCAGCAGGAAGAAGAAGACTGCTGAAGGCTACGGTAGTGGCAAGAAGACCATACTGGGAGCTACTGCCTGCAATAGAGACAGTAGCAAGCATCAGCAACAGTAGCGGACCGGCAACTGGAAGTGAAAGCGTAGCAGCAGCAGCAGCAGCAGTAGCAGCAGCAGCAGAAGCTGTAATACTAAGTCTTAGTCGAAGAACAAGAAAATGTTAATAAAAATAAAAAGTGGACATTGTATATACTTGTAAGAAGCATACAACACAGACAAAGGATACAAATGTTATCAACAAATAATTTCTGTGCAGCAAGAATTCTTTCATATGTTTATCTTCTTACGGACTGCACTGAACACCAGGATGAGAGAGAGAGAGAGAGAGAGAGAGAGAGAGAGAGAGAGAGAGAGAGAGAGAGAAGAAGAAGAAGAAGAAGAAGAAGAAGAGAAAGCAATTGACATCAAAATACTGTGTTACTTGGCGAAAAAAATGGTCGAACACGATAACTGAATAGAAATGAATAAAATTAAACAATCAAACAAACAAAAAAACCCAACCAAACAGACAACCCCCCCAAAAAAACAAAACAAAACAAAAACAAACAAACAATCAAAAAAAAAAACAACAAAAAAATCCCCAGAAAAGATGGAATATGAATCAAGATTTAATTTCCCTTTATCCCCAACAAGGGCATGGAACAACACAAGGACTAACAAAAGAAAGTATTAAAAAAAAAAAAAAAAAAAAAAAAAAAATCAGGGACGCACATCACACGTCTACGTAATTGAACCCCAGTTCCAATCAGATAGATTGCAGCTAGCTAGTTCCAAAGTCCCGGTATTGTCTAAGCTCATGTCACACTACAATCGATAGATGTTACATGATCCCACAGATAAGTAAAACAAAACTTCCCTCGAAATAATTCCTCCCACTTTGAGAAGCCGTCAGGCCTAGCCCAAATCTGCCGAGGGGGCAAAAAAATGATTAACCTTCCCAGGGCTTAAAAAAGAAGAAGAAGAAAAGAAGAAGAAGAAAAAGAAAGAAAAAAAGAAAGAAAGAGGGGGATGTGTTCGGATCACGAGCCGCCAATCAAATCGCTTGAGGTCACGTGGGCCATGTCAATTGTCATGCTAATTTGTTCTTCTGGGCCTGAAGTCGGGGAAAGATGTCCTCGATATATACTAATGGCTGCCAGATCTTGTTGGAAGACAGGAAAGAAGTGAAGCTTTTGCCTTGTGGTAACTTTGAATAATCAATAGATTTTGTTGTTGTTTTTTGTGGTGCCAAAAACCTCTATTCTTTGCTTCTTTTCTTCATTTTTTATCATCTTTTTTTTTATAAAGTGTGAAACGGAGTTGAGGGAAGTGACAGGGGCGCTAAGATGGTGGAAGACAAGCCGGTGTTGTGGACTCGACACGAGTAATCAAGCGTGACGATAGGCTCATCTGCCGAAGGGGTTGACAGGCAAGTCACAAAGTTCGCGAAAGGTCATTGCGTTGTGTGTTCGAGTGTCTTTGAGTTTTGTGTCGCAACAACTATAGTTCTCCAGTAACATTGAATATAACTGGGCACGAAAGGAATGAATGGAATCAATTAAATATCCGTTCATGTATCCGACCCCCCCCCCATCCCCCCCTTCTCCCTCGTCCCCCCACTGCTGCTCTCTTTAACACGCAAGCGAACGTTATTCACCAAACTCCACACACCCCTACCACCGCAACCCCTTCTTCCTCCCCATACACTAGCACACACACAGAACCCCCCCCAAAAAAACATTCGTGTCTGAAAAAAGACTGAAGGAGACAGAAAATGGGTTTTCTACGTCTCGATCTGTGACAATTTGATACAAGTACACACACGCACACACACACACACACACACACACACACACACACACACACACACACATATGCACACACAGGGGGATTCAGATCGATTTTGTTAAAAAGAAGGAGACAAGAAAGACCATAACTCCCTATAAAACTTTAAAAGGGTGTGATTTATCAAATATGAAGAGGGATGAGAGAGAGAGAGAGTGTATGTAAAAAAAAAAAAAAAAAAAAAAGAGAGACAGACGGAGACATTGACAAAGACAGTCAACCGGACAGCCCGATAAACAGAAGAAAAAGAAGACAGACTTGCCTTTAGCAAGCCTTGCCCGTGCCTCAGCCCATCGGGAGCGGTGGTTGCTGGTGAGGACGCCCACTGAGGGTGCCCCCACACTGTCCGACTCAGCTGCGGCCGCCACACGGCTCAGCTGGGAGTACAGCTCGCTCTCACTCAGCTTCGCTCCGTCATGTTCCAGGTCCAGCTTGTAGAACTGGAAGCAGGGAATCTTGAATGCCAAAACCGTATACAAGAACCACTGTCTGTGGTCGTATTGTTACATGTTCTCTCATTTACCCTTTTTCTTAAAACCCGATTTCGTGTGTCAGAATGGCTGTACAGTTTGTTTTTTTTGATTGCTTGTTAAACCGCTGAATGAATTTGCTTAGTTCATTTTTAATGTTTTCAATAACTGAAGCAGTGGACATTTTTGTTAATGTCTTTCTTCCTTGCCCCAACAGGGATTTAATGATTCAATTTTCTTGACTCTCTGGGTTTCATAGGATTATGTCAACAAGTATCCGACCTATGCAAGAACCATTGAATGTATATTTATGCCAAAAAAATAGCAGACCAACACAGACCACTGTCTATGTTTGAGGGATTATACCCCAAAGAACCATTGTCTGTGATTGTAGGATTAAGTCAGAAAGTATGAGACCTGTACAAGAACCACTGTTTGTTTTTGTAGAATTATTTTGGATCAAACCCACATGTCAGAATACACATATCTGATGAAAGAAATATACCAACGGCAGTAAAGATTTCATATAAACTCGCAGAGACGTTGGTATGATTTACCCCGATATCTATATTACGTATCTGATTAACATAAAAAGCTGAATAAAAAATGTATCAGACCCCAATTTGACTGGTTTACACCCCTTGTGTATATTGTTTTGGTTTTGTGCAAATCTATTAAAAATGGTTTCCGATATTCTTCCTGTTTGAAGGTCAAAATATATATACTTACATACAGAAGGAGTTGGCATAAGCTTAACCATAACACACACACACACACACACACACACACACACACACACACACACACACACACACAGAAAAAATGTATCTAACAACGAAATAATCTATTTGTGGTTAGAGTTGATCCGAGTAGGAGCCTGATCGAGCATTAAGGAGTCTCAATGGAGATATAACACATTTCAAATTATACATCTATGCATTTCTTGGTTATTGCAGAAGCAAACACTGTATGATAATGTTAACGATAGTGATGATGGTGGCGATAATAGCATCACGTCTTTAAAGGATGGTACCATACCTGAAACATCAACCAATGCCCACCCCCGAAACTGACCTGATCCCTGCAGGCCACAATGATGTAAGGAGGGCGGTTTGCACCCAGGGTGGTCAGCTGAACGTCCTCGGGCACCCCGGGTCTCCTGTAGCTGGACATCATCCTGTAGTGTTGCTCCATGCACAGCGGCTGGCCCTTCTCCATGCCTCGGCACCGCTCCACGGGGATGCTGGCACTGGCGGGCAGAAAACAGGATCTGACTGCTTATATATATATATATATATATATATATATATATATATATATATATATATATATATACTGGTATATACATATATATATATATTTTTTTTAAATTTTATTTTATATATGTCATCTTTATATGTTATGAAATAGAAATACCCTTACAAATCAACTGCCGCTGTAGTACCCTGCTATAGTTAAACGTGTTAAAGCGATATTACTTCCACCGTGGTATGCATAAACTGTGTAGAATTCTGGTATTGATGATGACGATGTTTCTCATTT
>NC_134876.1:92899326-92909326 GCF_041734735.1 Babylonia areolata
AAGAAGGCATATGGAAAATGAAAGAAAAAAAAAGCAAGAGAAAGAAGAAGAAGAAAAAGAGAAAGAAAAAATTGGAGGAGGAAGCGTGAGTACAAATGGAAAACAATAGATTCTTTTTTTATTTGTCTCTCTCTCTCTCTCTCTCTCTCTCTCTCTCTCTCTCTCTCTCTCTCTCTCTCTCTCTCTCTCTCTGTGTCAATGAATCAACAACAAAAACCTAAAAAAAACCCAACAACAACCAACAAATAAACAACACACACACACACACACACACGCACACACACACACACACACACACGAAAACCCCTTCCCCCAAAACTACGCATGCAATACCAGTCTCAATTGCAGCAATGCCAACAAAAGCGGCAACAACAGTAACAACAATAACAGAAACAAACAAAAACAACAACAACAATAAACAAACAACAACGACAACAAAAAAGCCCCCTCCCCCAAAAACAACAACAACAAAAAAAACAAACAAACAAAACAAGCCAAACAAAAAAGAACAACACAACAACAACACCATTCTACTATTTAAAGTACTCGTTCACGTTCGAAACCTGGTGTACTGGCAAATCGAGCAAGGAGACGGCCACCATTCGTAAGGGCAAGATTCATACCAACGCCCAGACACCACTTGCCAGAATGTGACCAGTCATACTGATGATTTGGCGTGGGGCCGACAGAGGTTTAATATTATTATCGGACCAGCCAAGTCTGTTAAAGATTACCACGGAGGGCAGAAATGTCTCCTAATGATGAATTGGGTTTTTTGTTTTAATTTTTATTTATTTAATTTAATTTTTTTTTAGTATGGGAGATGCCCCTTGAGGATTGACCACGTGCCTTAAGTGACCAGGCAATTCCAGAAAACTATCCAAGAAAAGATATGTACCACAATCACAGACCGACAGGCGGGTAAACATAGATCAGACAGTCACAGAGTTGGAGTGAAGGTGTGAAATAAGGAAATAAAGGAATCAATAGTTTAGGGCTGAGAGAGAGAGAGAGAGAGAGAGAGAGAGAGAGAGAAAATCAGAATTTTATAAGAATTTTATTCAATAGAAGACCAAAAGGGGTTATAAACTGTCAATAAGTATAACATATTCTGAAAAAAAATCGCATTTATGAGTTCATGGAAATCTCATATACCATACGCACACTCACATTATGAGGAATTTGCAAAACCACACACACACACACACACACACACACAAATCAGAGAGAGAGAGAGAGAGAGAGAGAGAACTGTAAACATTGACTTTCACACAGAACGACCTGGAGGTAGAAAAGAATCACGACTGGGCATACCAGTTATGAGTTATGATCACTTTCTGACACATACACCCCCGACCTCTCAACTATCCCCCCCCCCCCCCCGGAGAAACAGACACAGAAATATAGAAGAAAAAAGAAAGAAAGACCGGGCGGAAGATAGAGATGGATAGAAAGAGAAACAGAGAGAGGGAGGACGGGAGGGAGGGAGTCTTGTAATCGATACAGGAATATGGCAAAGGCAAAACGGCCTGTCATCACGAAACCTCAGAGCACGTGCAAGGCACGGGGGACCAGGGAAGGGAGAGGGGTCAAACCGGTTGGGGTATGAAGGAGGTGAAGGAAGGGGCAGGGGAGAGGGGGTGGGAGGGAGAGGGAGAACTCACTATCAAACGAGCCGATCGCCAGAGTTGTTCCGATTTGTTCTCAAGCGTGGCCAGAACGGTTCAGGCCAGGGCACCCAATCTCTTTGATAGGCGGCTCAATAAAACCTCTGGAAGATCGCAAATCATGTGTGTGTGTGTGTGTGTGTGTGTGGCTGCAGACCGAAGCTCCGTTTCTAAAAATACGTGCTCGCATGGATGGACATGGACAGTGGAGTGTTGGTAAAGTGGTAACGCGTCCACCAAGGAAGTGAGAGAATCTGAGCGCACTGGTTCGAATCCTACAGTCGCCATTATCCCCATCCTTCCCCACTAGACCTTGAATGGTGATCTGGATGGATGCTAATCGAGGTATCGTCTCGTGTGCAGCATGCACTTAGCGCACGTAAAAGAACCAACGGTAACAAAAGTGTTGCCCCGGGCCAAATTCTGTAGAAAAATCAACTTCAATAGGAAAACAAATGAAATTGCAGGCAGAAGAAAAAGACAGGGTGGCACTCTCATTGTAGCGAGGTGCTCTCCATTACAATAGTTGCGTGCGTGTACGCTCTTTGTCACTAATCTAGATATGTGAAAGCTTGTAAACGTTTCTAGATTTCTTAGTGTGAAAACACATTAAGTCTGAAAGCTTTAGCAGCATGTCAGATCCATATATGTCTGTCAGTCTTTCTCTGTCAGCGTGTGTTTATTGGCATTTAGTTTTGTACATATACACCGTTCCCTGTTTACGTCTTTTCATATGTAACCATCATATCATGAAGACTGTAGCATATAAATCACGCAATTGATTATTCAGTACATTTATGTCCTGTTGTATACCCATATGTACCATTGTATGTGTACTGCTTCATTAAAGTCCATTTACAGGGATTTTACATCCAAAAGTACTGCATCATCATCATCATCATTGTTGTTATTATCATTATCATTATTATGATCATAATCATCATAATCATTATTAATATTATTGTGTGTGTGTGTGTGTGTGTGTGTGTGTGTGTGCGCGCGCGCGTGTGTGTGTGTGCATGAGAGAGACAGAGAGATAGAAAGAGAGAGAGAGAGAGAGAGAGCCTCACTCAGAATCAATAGAGGAACATTTTTTTAAATGTCTGTCATCAGAGGACATGCACAGCAGGAACAGGAAGGGAAGGAAGGAAGGGAAGGGGCTGCGAGGGGACGGGTGGGGTAGAGGTAGGGGGTGGGGCGGCGGTGGGGGGGGGAGGGAAGAGGAGGCGGGGAGGGGTCACTATCAAACAGGCCCATCGCTGGAAGTTGTTTCCATTTGTTCTCCAGTGTGCCCAGAAACGCTGAGGCCACAGCGCTGGATCCCAGGTCTGTCTTTGATAGGCGGTTAGATTAAACAACAACAACAACAACAACAAAACCACCCTGGAAGATCACGAATCATCTCGCTGCAGAATGATGCACCGTTTCTCTTCATATGTGCGCATGCAACTCAGACTCGCGTGCCTGCATGCACGCTCTTCTTCATCGGACACGCACATTCATCATGACATACGTGTGTGAAAGCATGTTTTGTGTGTAGGCATACTCTAGAAGTGTTAATCTCTTGTGAGTAGAAACTCTCTGGCACGTCATACATGGCATACATATATTATGTATTAATTCATAGAGAAACACAACCATTTTTTTAACAGGTGATAACGTAATGGTAACAGCATTGGGTATTCAATCTGAGGATGCTGGGTTCCATCTTGGTGTCAGTCCCTGGTATCGTAACTAAGGGGGAAGATTTTAGCTTTTCCCAATGTCAAGTCATGCGCACACCTGCTAGTGCCTGAACCCCCTTAATGTGTATACGCACACAGACAATCAAATGAGCACGTTAAAGGTACTGTAAGTAACCCGTGTCAGAGTTCGATGGTTTATGGAAACAAAATTACTCAGCATGCATCGATCCTGTACGACAGGACTAGTCAGTACGGTGATGCCGGCCGTGTTCTAAAGAGAATACAGCAAAAGCATTACCGTTGTTAATAGCATTGTTGTGTACTTGTGCATCAGTCACTGTTCTCGTTCCTTTGCGATTGAGTTCCTCTTTAGTGGAAGGGCGGGGGGTAAAAAAAAAAAAAGCGAGAACTTCCTTATCTAATGAATGGTTGATAATGATTACGTCTTGTCCTGTAGAGCTTTCTGTTTCTCTTCCCTCTTTCCTTCTCCTCCTTCCCCCCCCCCCTCTCTCTCCATCTCTCCTTTCATTCTCTCTCCTCTCCCTCTGTCTGTTTCTGTCTGTTTCTCTCTCCATCTATCTTTCTCTCATGCACAGACACTCATAAATAAAAGATAATTTCTATCAGAAATTTCGCATAAAAAGAGAGAGAGAGAGAGAGAGAGAGAGAGAGAGAGAGAGACGTGCTAAACTGTGAGGGAAGCATGGGAGCAAAACATGTTCGATCAATGTTCAAACTGCAGGCCCATACCATTTCGTTCCATCAGCGGCTCTCCGGGAGACCCAAAATAAGGAGCCTCCCCCCGCCCAATTTATTGTCCTCTCTTTTGACAGGAGATTGATCGCTTCGGGCCCATACCCACCAGGCAGCCCAGAGAGCCATCATCAATAAGCAATGAAGTTTATTTTTCTTTCTCCACTTCTCTTGCTCAATATAGAAAATTATTTTTCCTCTCGCAAATCACGACTGTGCTTTTTATTTTCTCATCCCTCTCATTTTAGCGTGTCTGATATTTGTACTCTTTGCGTGTTATTCGTGTTGGTTGGTGTTGGTTTACCCCACTGGAAGTTGGTAAAAAGTTGAAAACATAAAACCCGATTTCAAACAAGGGATGCGTCCTTCCTGTGCTCCATGCTGAAAATGAAGAAAGATGGTTTGGATGTGTGCTGCATACATGGCGGTACGATTGCCAAGGGTTTACTGCAGGGCGAGTTGCTTCCGAGTAGAAGGTCTAGTTTCTGACTTCTTCTGACGGTCAGTGCTGGATGGTAGTGCTTTTTTCTGTATCTTCCCCTCCTGAGAGAAATGATGTATGTTTCGTAAAAAAAAAAAAAAAAAAAAAAAAAAAAAAAAATCACCACAGTGGACCCAATCCCTTTTCTTCACGGACGTTTTGTGTAGCAGTTTATTCCCAGTAAAACGACATAATATGTTACGCTACGTTACGCTATATTACGCTACATCTTCATATATTTATTTTTCTCTGTTTAAAAAAATATGGTTATCTGCCAGGTGACAGTGCTAGACTTTTGCCTCTCTCAGTTCACAGGAAAATATTCTGTGGCAACACCAGCGTTGACTTTTTTTTCTTCATAGATCAAGCCACAATAAATGACGTGATGAAACTACACTGTTAGTACATACGAAATACACTTAGCTTGTCCACAGAAAAACCGGGGATATCTAAAATGGCATTTAACCCTAAACATCGTTTATATTGATAAGAGATGGAACAAGTAGAGGCTGACGCTCTTGCAGGGGGAAATATTGTCATTTACTCCAATAAAACAGGCTTTGGGTTTGGTTCCAGCACCACCACAAAGTACAAATCAACGTCATTTGTGCAGTCATACGTGGCGAAGCCTTTTGCGGAAAGGGGGATTAAGAGTTTAATGGAACAAAGGACATGTTTAGTGCAATGTTTCCACGACAGTGCTTCCATCTGCATGAGTTCCTTGAATGAAACCCTCTCTTTTTTGAAATACATTTCTGTGCTGCATGACTGTTAAGTTCTGGACCGGCATGCGGCCATTCTTGGCGTGGGAAGTAGTGTTTTTCAGTGAAGCACAAGAGAGTGGGAATTATATTTTTTTGTTCATGGCTCTTGACCTTTCATTCCGTGTCGCGTTGAAGTAACGGACATGCACTCCTTTCTCTTTCCAAGGTCAAGTGCCCAGCACGAAATGTTATCATTCAGGTCGAGAGGACAAAAAGTAGGGGGTCAGCAATATAATGAAGCATAAAGAAATACGGCCTGGGTGGAGAAAAAAAAAGGAGGGTAGCAGTTCAACAACATAATGTAAATTGACAGCAGAGATGGGTACAGGGTCCATCGAAAGTAAAATAGCACGAAAAGATAATGGCACGAAAGTTTGAGGTGGGAAAGCGCCAGGATTGCTTCCCTTTCTTCTCCTTTCAAGCAGTTATCTTTTTATGCTACATTACGTTGATAGATCGGTATCCATCTCTCCTCTCGGCCCGTGGGATTGTCTTTTTGTACAACATTATGTTCCTATACCGATAATTATCTCTTCTCTCGTGCTGTTCACATTATATTCTTCAGCGAATTCAAAAACTTCAAAACAATGCTGCCCGTCTGACTCTCAGAGTCCCACGTACTGATCACATTTCTCCTCACCTCCGCACTTTACACTGGCTCCCCATTGAAGCGAGAATTAAATACAAAGTTGCGTGTCTCTGTTATTCTGCTTTCCACTCCGCAGGACCTACTTATCTTTCTGACCTTATCAGTGTTTACACTCCCACAAGAAATCTCCGCTCTTCCTCTGACGGTTACCTTTTGAACCTATGGTGAACGCTCTTTCTTCTTTGCTGCTTCTCACATCTGGAACAACCTTCCTTATCATATCCGTGCATCTGATTCTATTTCTGCTTTTCGCTCATCACTAAAGACTCATCTTTTTAAAACCTAAATATAAGTACTCTCAGCTTCCTTTTCTCCAAAACCACCCATGTCAGCTCACTTTGGATGTTTGTAGAGTGGGAAAGGGAGAGTGTGAGTGGGGGGAGGGTTTTTTGAGAAAGAGTGGCCATGAATGTTTTATGTTACTTGTAATATTTTTCTTTCATGTAAAGCGCCCTGAGCTCTTAGTGAGAAAGGGCGCTATATAACCGTACATTATTATTATTATTATTATTATTATGTCATTGAATCCTACCAGTATCCCCCTTTCTCTCTGACACAGCTGTTGTCTTTTGATGCCACATTACATTGATAGCCTGGTGCATCCCTCTTCTCTCGGGCCCAGCTGTTATTTGTTCATGCTGCATTATGTCGCAGCACCTTTCTTCTCCCTCTCGTCCCGGGCCCAGCTGGTGCCAGTTGCATTGAGTGGTTCTAACTTTTTGACAGTTACACGTGACTAAAAAAATTAATGCCTGCGTTGACCGAACTACGCCATTGGTCAGTTCCATACTACACACAGTTAGTAGCGGGTTACGACAATACTAGGCTCTTCCGTCCGAGCAATGCAACTGGCTCCTGCAGACGCTTATATTCCATGCTGCACGAGCGAAAGAGGGAGGGGGGCGGCAGGGGGAGGGGGGGTGGGGGCTGGGTCCAGGAGGGACAGACAGTACCAGCAACATTCTCCCTCTCAGCCTTGGTAGAATTTCTTTGTTTCCATCGTTGAAAGAGAAAAAGACCCACTGTACCATTGATAAATGCGACCTACCGCAGATAGTGAGAACGCATATAGAAAGCTGATGAAACTGAATCCACTGAGGTCAAGTAGGACGGACGTCATTAATTTTTATTCCGCGAAGCTATCTGGACTTGTCTCGACTTCAGTAAACTTCCAAGGAAAGACATCTGTTGATACTCTGCATTTTTTGCAGCCTCGAAACTGCTTCATATTCGTGTGGATCCTACTCGTATCCCCCCCCCCCCCACGCCCCGCCGCCTCCCCTCCCCACTTCTATCTGACACAGCTGTTACCTTTTCATGCTGCATTATGTTGATACTCTGGTACCTTGTCCCTTCCCTCGGGTCTGGATGTCATCTTTTCGTGCTGATTACTGTTGGTTGGGACAGAACAGTAACCCCCCCCCCCCCCCGGACCCCCCCACCCCCACTTCCCTCTTCTTCTCTCAGCCTGTTATCATGGTAGATCATACCCCCACAATCTTCTTTGACCTAAGCAGTTATTTTTTCGTGCTACATTAGGGGATCGGTATCCCCCCCCCCCCCCCACCGTTTCTCTCTGTCTGTCTGTCTCCTCCTCTTGGTCCCGGCAGTTATCATTTCGTGCTACATTATGCTGCTGGGACCACCAAGAACCCCCTTTTTTCTCCGGGCGGTAATATTTCGTGCCGCACGAACGAGGAGCAGGAGAGGTGAGTGGGGGTGGGGGTGGGGGTGGGGTGGGGGGGGGGGGGGGGGGGTTGGGAGGGACCCAGGCTGTGACGCCAACACGAAGACGGAAGAGTTCTTGACAGGACTCCACCGCCGAGCTCGGCACGGGGTGATGTGGGCGCCGGCGGTAGAGGAAATTGAAATGGCTGAGCACCCGCGGAGCTTGTTGTGTCTTCAAACACCATATCACACACACACACACACAGGGGGTGGGAGGGAGGAGGGTGTTGGGGTGTGGGGGTGTCGGGGGGGGGGGAGGGAGGGAAAAGGAGGGGAGGGGAGGGGAGGAGAGGAGAGGGAGGAGGGAAATATTGGTGAGTAGAGAGGGAGGAGGAACTGTTAAAAAAAAAATAAAATCGGTGGGGTCCAGGGAGGGAGGGAGCGAGGAGGAGAGATATCTGGTGGATGGATGGATGGAAGGATAAAGGAAATAATCGGTGGGTGAAGCGATCGAAGGTGTGTGTGTGTGGAAGGGTGCGGGGGGTAGGGGTGGGGGGTGTTGTGGAGGTGGTTAAAGTGGCGGCAATTATGACTTTGGGAGGAAAGAGGAAAGTTGGTCTGAACTCTACTAGTCGACAATTCAACGGAGGTGTGTGTGTGTGTGTGCGTGTGTGTGTGTGTGTGTGTGTGTGTGTGTGTGAGGGGGGGGGGGGAGGGGCGCACACGTGCGCCAGCATGTTTCTCTCATCTTTGTTAGTCGGGCTGGGCACGTATGTACACACAAACACAGACAGACAGACACAGACAGACAGACACACACACACACACACACACACACACACACACACACACACACACACACACAGACACCCTGGTGTACACGCACGCCGCACACCGATAACCAGATCTACATAATTATATGTCCTCATTTCCACATTCAGGCGAGAGATTTCGCAAACCTTTACAATACATTTCTTGAAGAGTTGATAAATAGATAAGAAGATAAATGATTAACCAAATAAAGAGATAAATAGCTTTTGTTTTGTCCATTAAACGACGCCGAAGTAGTTATACGTAAGCACGCAACTGAGAGAGAGAGAGAGAGGGAGAGAGAGAGAGAGGGAGAGAGAGAGAGGGAGCGGGAGAGAGAGCGGGAGATAGAGGGAGAGAGGGAGCGGGAGAGAGAGAGAGAGGGAGAGAGAGTGAGCGGGAGAGAGAGAGAGGGAGAGAGAGAGGGACATAGGGAGAGAGAGTGAGCGGGAGAAAGAGAGAGAGAGGGAGAGAGAGAGGGGGAGCGGGAGAGATAGATAGAGAAGAGCGGGAGAGAGAGAGAGAGAGAGAGAGAGAGAGAGAGGGGGGGGGGGAATCAGCCAACCAGTCAAATGCAAGTCCCTTCTCCCGGTAAACTAATATTTTGACAGTGCTGACAGTCAGACTTTTTTGGTTTTGCACACACGCTTTGAGTGATTCACGTGGAAAAAAACAAGATGCTGTAGCTGAAATCTTACATTCCAGCGTTGAAAACTTCTCAGGAGAGTTCCCTATTCTTCCCCGTCACCGTCTAAACAAAAGCAACATTAACAACAAAACAAAACAAAACAAAACAGAAGAATCACCCAAAATACACCAATCAGTGAAGAGAGAAAAGCCCATTCCCAGATCCTAAAACTTCAGCATTCAGAATTTTCAGGAAAATCACGACCCCACTATTGCTCCCTTCCACATCCACACCCCCACCCCCAAAAAGAGAAGCACAAAAAAAAGAAAGAAAAGAAAAAATCATTCTACAAAGAAAAGCTCAAATTTCAGCATTGAGAACTTTCAGGAAAATACCCCCCCCCCCCCACCTCTGCCCCCTCAGCTGTCTCCAACGCTCTCCCAATTCAACCCCCGCACCCACCGATTCCCTTGAAAAAACTGAAGTGAAATTCTAATCATTTACTCGACTGCACCAAGTCCGATTCATGAAAAGAACATCTCCTGAAACGTGATCCGCCGTTGATTATGCATATTTTTTTCTCTTTTTATAAGAATCGCATAAAGATGGGAATTTTATGAGAGATATCTGTTGTGCTGCCAGCCTTTCGATGTGGTTATATCGAACCAGCATCATAATAACTGGCCTGCACAAGTCGTAGATGTTTGAGTAAAAGATCAGATGTTCGATAAAAAAGACAATGCAGGATCTTCAAAGATGGTATAAAAACTGTCTCTATTGCCATCCAAAAGAACATCAAACACTGCAGACGCAATACACATTGATAGTTTTTAGTTCATCTCGTTCCTACATTCTTTCATACCCAAGTGTTCCATTGCTTTATTTTCTTTTCGTT
>NC_134876.1:92914326-92919326 GCF_041734735.1 Babylonia areolata
CGTGATGTTGGCAGTCTTGTTAGTTTGAGCCAATATTTTATGCATTTTACAATGGATCTAATATGCAATGGGTACCTGCCGGTTTCGCCATACATTATAGTGTTTGATGAGTGTAATGGGACACCAAAAAAAGCGCTTCATTGCAAATGTATGTACCTTTTCCATTTGGTTATTTCCGCTCCATAGTTCAAGACTTGTTCAATTGATGTGTGCATGGTGATAAGTGAAGGGTGTGTCAGTTTTTTTGTGTGTGTTTTTTTTTTTTGTTGACGGGCATTTTATTTTAAGTGAGCCTAAAGAAAATTTTCTGTTTTTGGTTGAAGCAGATAATAAAGTATTTTGAATTGAATTGAATTGAACTGAAAAGTTTCCAGAAAAGCTGTGCGTCAGTCGAACGCAGTCTCCTTAGTGATTTTATAATTTGGATTGCAACTTTTTTTCACTTTTCTATTTGCTTCATCCCACGCAGACGTCAAACTTAACGTTGCTATGAATAACATTCCTAAATATTTTGTGTATTGGTTATTTTTATTTCGCTGTCACCATAGCACCATTTTTCATTAGTCGAAAGATGACCTCCATTGCGGAAAACTATAATATTGGTCTTATCGAGATTTACTGTTAGTTGCAGTCTCTCTCTCTCTCTCTCTCTCTCTCTCTCTCTCTCTCTCTGTGTGTGTGTGTGTGTGTGTGTGTGTGTGTGTGTGTGTGTGTGTGTGTGAGAGAGAGAGAGAGAGAGAGAGAGAGAGAGACGTGGGCAGAAGGAAAGTTTGAAAAAAAAGTTTGCAGGCTTCTGTCGATGAAAACTGAGTGACAGGTATACTGACAACAACACACATCGACCCGGCAGTGCGTGTTAGTATATCACGTTCGAAAAGTCGAAAACCTGAAAAAAAAAACAACAACTAAAGGTTGTCGTACATGACGAATCAACGCTGCGGTTTTCGAAGCGGAGCAGAATTTTTCCCACGCGCATGGAAGAATCGCAGCTTGCGGCCAGTGCAGCTCATCTTGAAATCTGTCGCTCTGTTTGTGACAAGCCTAATACAGCTTGTAACACCAAAGTTGGCATGGTGTTCTGCTGACCCCGTTATACGCCTACCATGATAAAACCTCGGGGGTGTAGGAGTTTAGGCGGAACAGTTAACGATCTTCCTGTTTGGATGACGCAAGCCAAATGGTACAGTGTATCTGCAGCAGACATGGGAAAATCACATTATAGCTTTCAGGTATCCGAAGTCAGGCACACGCCTGTTTTACTGAAGTCGAGATAAATCCAGATAGCTTAGCTTCGCGGAATAGAATTTGTATTTGTATTTCTTTTTATCACAACAGATTTCTCTGTGTGAAATTCGGGCTGCTCTCCCCAGGAAGAGCGCGTCGCTACACTACAGCGCCACCCATTTTTTTTTTTTTTTAAATTTTTTTCCTGCATGCAGTTTTATTTGTTTTTCCTATCGAAGCGGATTTTTCTGCATAATTTTGCCAGGAACAACCCGTGGGTTCTTTTACGTGCGCTAAGTGCATGCTGCACACGGGACCTCGGTTTATCGTCTCATCCGAATGACTAGCGTCCAGACCACCACTCAAGGTCTAGTGGAGGGGGAGAAAATATCGGCGGCTGAGCCGTGATTCGAACCAGCGCGCTCAGATTCTCTCGCTTCCTAGGCGGGCACGTTACCTCTAGGCCATCACTCCAAGGAAAGGGCATGAGCCCATGCAGCATGACAACACTGCCGTCGCAGAAGTTGCCAGAACGATGTTGAAGTCAACGACGAACCAGGCTCCGGATAAATCGTAAGGGTTTACTGCCGAAGCCTTCCCCGACCACCACCACCCTCCCTCCCACGAGATCGAATATTGCCGTACGGCAGCGGAGGTTTGAAATCAGGGTTTACCTTCTCTTAGGTGAGCTACCAACCAAGTTAGACGGGCCATACCTGCCCGGAGCTATTCAGTTTTGAAGTGCCTTCGCCCCTTCTCCTGTGTCAGCTTTCCCCTGTGACGCCTCGAAGAGGTCAGGAGTTGGACGTCGACAAAGGAGGTACTGGGTCACATGCCATTTGGAGGGTCATAAGATTTATGAAACACGTTTTGTGTTCATGGGTATGAAGACATAAGACTGGAGACACAAAGCTGAAAGGTTTTCTGCATTATGTTTTCACCAAAATTATGTTTATTGTCCGTTCGACCGTTCACGAGATAAAGCATGTCAGGTAAAACACCCCGGTGCGAACATGAAAAAATCGATTGTTTTCCAGTGAGTTTCTGCTATGACTTGCAGGAAAAGAAAGACAACAGAGAGAGAGAGAGAGAGAGAGAGAGAGAGAGAGAGAGAGAGAGATAGACAGACAGACAGACAGACAGACAGACAGACAGAGACAGATGGGCGGGGCGGGGAGAGGGCGGGGGAGGGTGAGGCAGGGAGTGAGGGAGGAGCTAGAACTAGAGAGAGAGGATGTAGATATTAAGAGGGGTGGTGGTGGTGGTACATTGTGTGTTGCATCCATCCAAATGTTTCTTTAACTTGCCATGATATATCGTTTGCGACCGGCAGACACATTTGAACATTTCCTATATAATTATAATCGATTGAAATGTCATCAGATAAATCATACAAAAATAAACGAACAGAAGGTATATGTATATGATATTTGCTTTGAAATGAAGCATAATGGCTTTGTAACCGTACATGCTTCATTTCAAAGCAAATCAGAAACCAAAAATCATACAATGACAGGGCTGCGCTATTTCAATGTTCACATATGAAACGAACGCAGAAAAAGAAAGTTATCAAAAACTAAAACCACAACATCTTCAAAACCACATTGAAGTCTTCTTCTTTTTCTTCTTCTTACGTTGACTTCACCTCCAACATTCACTCTTCGACTTCAACTCCCACGTTCACTCGTTGACTTTTCAACTCCCACGTTCACTCGTTGACTTCAACTCCCACGTTCACTCATTGACTTTTCAACTCCCACGTTCACTCTTTGACTTTTCAACTCCCACGTTCACTCGTTGACTTTTCAACCCCCACGTTCACTCTTTGACTTCAACCCCCACATTCACTCATTGACTTTTCAACTCCCACGTTCACTCATTGACTTTTCAACTCCCACGTTCACTCGTTGACTTTTCAACCCCCACGTTCACTCTTTGACTTCAACCCCCACATTCACTCATTGACTTTTCAACCCCCACGTTCACTCATTGACTTTTCAACTCCCACGTTCACTCGTTGACTTTTCAACTCCCACGTTCACTCGTTGACTTTTCAACTCCCACGTTCACTCGTTGACTTTTCAACTCCCACGTTCACTCATTGACTTCAACTCCCACGTTCACTCGTTGACTTTTCAACTCCCACGTTCACTCGTTGACTTCAACTCCCACGTTCACTCATTGACTTCAACTCCCACGTTCACTCTTTGACCTCAACTCCTACGTTCACTCATTGACTTCAACTCCCACGTTCACTCTTTGACTTCAACTCCCACGTTCACTCTTTGACTTCAACTCCCATGTTCACTCATTGACTTTTCAACTCCCACGTTCACGTTCACTCGTTGACTTTTCAACTCCCACGTTCACTCGTTGACTTTTCAACTCCCACGTTCACTCATTGACTTTTCAACTCCCACGTTCACTCGTTGACTTTTCAACTCCCACGTTCACTCATTGACTTCAACTCCCATGTTCACTCGTTGACTTTTCAACTCCCACGTTCACTCGTTGACTTTTCAACTCCCACGTTCACTCGTTGACTTTTCAACCCCCACGTTCACTCGTTGACTTTTCAACCCCCACGTTCACTCGTTGACTTTTCAACCCCCACGTTCACTCGTTGACTTCAACTCCCACGTTCACTCTTTGACTTCAACCCCCACGTTCACTCTTTGACTTCAACCCCCACGTTCACTCTTTGACTTCAACCCCCACGTTCACTCTTTGACTTCAACCCCCACGTTCACTCGTTGACTTCAACTCCTACGTTCACTCGTTGACTTTTCAACTCCCACGTTCATTCATTGACTTTTCAACCCCCACGTTCACTCATTGACTTTTCAACTCCCACGTTCACTCATTGACTTTTCAACTCCCACGTTCACTCATTGACTTTTCAACTCCCACGTTCACTCATTGACTTTTCAACTCCCACGTTCACTCGTTGACTTTTCAACTCCCACGTTCACTCGTTGACTTTTCAACTCCCACGTTCACTCGTTGACTTTTCAACTCCCACGTTCACTCGTTGACTTTTCAACTCCCACGTTCACTCATTGACTTCAACTCCCACGTTCACTCATTGACTTCAACTCCCACGTTCACTCGTTGACTTTTCAACTCCCACGTTCACTCATTGACTTCAACTCCCATGTTCACTCATTGACGTTTCAACTCCCACGTTCACTCATTGACTTCAACTCCCACGTTCACTCATTGACTTTTCAACTCCCATGTTCACTCCTATCTGCGAGTGGGCTTTTTACGCGCATGACAGTTTTACCCCGCCACGGAAGCAGCCACATTCCGTTTTCGTGGGTGTGCATGCTGGATATGTTATTGTTTCTATAACCCACCGAACCGGTGACATGGAATACAGGATCTTTAACGTGCATACTTGATGTTCTGTATGCGTATGCACACGAAGGGAACCCAGGCACAATCAGGTACCTGGGACATCGGGTAAATCTCCATCCCTAACCCACCCACCAGGTGCGCCCAAAACGGAGGATCGTCTTCTTCTTCTTCTTCTGCGTTCGTGGGCTGCAACTCCCACGTTCACTCGTATGCACACGAGTGGGCTTTTACGTGTATGACCGTTTTTACCCGGCCATATAGACAGCCATACTCCGCTTTCGGGGGTGTGCATGCTGGGAATGTTCTTGTTTCCATAACCCACCGAACGCTGACATGGATTACAGGATCTTTAACGTGCGTATTTGATCTTCTGCTTGCATATACACACGAAGGGGGTTCAGGCACTAGCATGTTTG